>NW_027210558.1:0-64054 GCF_027789765.1 Dendropsophus ebraccatus
GGGGGGGAGAGGGGGACCATCTATAAGGGAGAGGGGACCATCTATAAGGGGGGGAGAGGGGGTCCATCTATAAGGGGGGAAGAGGGGGTCCATCTCCTAAAAGATCAGCACCCTCCTCTCTGACATCCTAGTGCTGCTGGGACTTCTCCTATAGGACGCACCCTCCTCTCCTGACATCCTCTGTGCTGCTGGATCTCTCCTATAGGATTAGCACCCTCACTCCTGACCTCCTCTGTGCTGCTGGACCTCCCTAAAGATCAGCCCCTCCTCTCTGACATCCTTTGTGCAGTCACGGACCACAAAAATTATGTTTATTGGGGACAGTGGGGGGGGGGAAGGCAGAGTGGATTATAATGTGGGAGGGATTGACCGGGGGGGGGGGGCGTCATCTATAGTTCGCCTCGCGGCAGCAGAGAGGCTAGAATCACCCCCTGGACGGAGCGCACACACAGGAGGCACAGAGAGACGGCGCGCTCACACAAGAAACGCAGAGACAGAGCGCACACACAGGAGCAAGAGAGACAGAGCGACACACAGGAGGCATAGAGAGACAGAGCGCACAAAACAGGAGGCACAGAGAGCCAGAGCGAACACACAGGAGGCATAGAGAGACGAGCGCCACACACAGGAGCGCAGAGAGACGAAGCGCACACACAGGAGGCATAGAGAGACGGAGCGCACACACAGGAGGCATAGAGAGACGCAGCGCACAGAGGCACAGAGAGACAGAGCGCACACACAGGAGGCACAGAGAGATGGAGCGCAGACACAGGAGGCACAGAGAGACGGAGCACACACACAGGAGGCGCAGAGAGACGGAGCGCACACACAGGAGGCGCAGAGAGACGGAGCGCACAACAGGAGGCATACATGACGAGAGGAACCAGGGGGGACACTGCCTGGACTGCAAGTGAGGAGCTATGTGTACTGCCCTGAACCTTTGACAGTGGCTGCCGTGGTCTGCCGGGAGAGGAGGGTGCTGATCTTATCAGGGGAGGTCACAGCAGCAAGAGGATGTCAGGCGGAGGACGGTGCTGTCTTATAAGAGAGGTCACAGCAGCACAGAGGATGTCAGGAGAGGGGGGTGCTGATCTTATAGGGGAGGTGACAGGGTTCCAGCAGCACAGAGGAGTCAGGAGATGAGGGTGCTGACTATTAGGGGAGGTCCCAGCAGAACAGAGGATGCCAGGAGAGGAGGGTGCTGATCTTTATAGGAGAGGTCACAGCAGCACAGAGGATGTCAGCAGAGGAGGGTGTTGATCTTATAGGGGAGGTCACAGGGTCCCAGCAGCACAGAGGATGTCAGGAGAGGAGGGGTGCTGATCTTAGAGGAGAGCTCACAGCAGCACAGAGGATGTCAGGAGAGGAGGATGTGATCCTATAGGGGAGGTCACAGCAGCACAGAGGATGTCAGGAGAGGAGGGTGCAGATTGCGGGTGCAGGGCGCTGTCAGTTTGCTGGTGCTGTACACATTGTGCAGTGTGTGCAGCCACTCTGTGAGGAGGAAAAAGATGAGAGCGGCGAAAGTTACTAAACTTTAGACAGTGTCTGCATGGCCTGCCGGGAGAGGAGGGTGCTGTCACTGCGTGCGGGCTGCAGCCATGGCAACATGCACAGTGTGGGGCTGTCAGGACTACAAGTCTCAAGAACCCTGATGCTGAGAGTTGTTGTTATATTGGAAGGCTGCTGCGTAACACTGCAACTCCCAGCATACCTTATGCACTACAACTCCAGCATACCTCCTTGTGCACTACAACTCCCAGCATACCTCTTGTGCATACAACTCCCAGCATACCTCATTCTGCACTACAACTTTCATTATACCTCATTGTGCACTACAACTCCCAGCATACCTTCTTGTGTACAACAACTATCATAGCCGCGTCTGGGGGCCCTCCCACAGACTGCGCCTATGATTGTTGCACAAGCAAGGTATATTTGTATTTTTGATGGTATCGAACTGGTATGAGTATCAAAATAAAAAAGTGGTATGGTGACATCACTAGCAGGGCCTAGGCCTGTAATGCCTCTCTGTGCTTGCTCCCACCTCTCTGCATTCAGTAACTGTCCAGGGCTGGATTGTGTCCTCCTTAGCGGAAGAATATTGAGCTTGCGCACTGCTAGCGGGGGTGGTTCAGCCGCACTGGGGACCCAGGTTGGGCCCAAGTTGGATTAATCCGCTGCTGCTTCTGCAGGACATACAGCAGCTGATAAGTACTGGACTTTTTTTCAACAGAAATAGGTTACAAATTAGTTTAACTTATTGACACCAGATAATTTAAAAACTATTTGTTAAAGATGTGAAGCAAGGACTAAACATATTATAAATGCCATTTTTCCTATTGCCCTGGGGTCCTCAGGTTTTTCAGGGCTGCATACGCCTTGTAATGTATACTCAACCAGGGTGGATATACAGGACGCCAAGATCAAGGAAATCTGTCTGGTACGTAGCAGGTAGAGAGCTGCATACACAAGCATGTGGACGGGTTGTACAACCGCTAGTCACAGCGCCGGCGTCAGCACCCGGCTACCTGGGCAAGTGACGGGCCCTGTTAGCAGCTAGCAGAACGTGATGGCAGGTGTATTTTGGCAACAGCTTAACAGTCGCTTGTTAGGAAACAGTCACTTGTGGGACAGTTTCTTTAGTGCAGCGCTCTCAAATGTGACTTTCCAGTTGCTGCAAAACTACAACCCCATTGTGCACTGCTGGCAAGGTATAATGGCCGTTATAGTTTGGCAGCAGCTGAAAAGTCACTGACTGGGAAAGAAAGATTTAGGAAAACTGTTTATTTAATCCAGTGTCTCCAACAAGTTACTCACTCTCCAGTTGCTGCAAAACTACAACTTCCATCACGCACTACTGGAAGGACATGATGGGAGTTGTATTTTGGCAACAGCTGAAGAGCCAGTGGTTGGGAAACAATGATTTAGGAGGACAGTGGCCCAATTTATCTAGGGGTGCAGTGACGGGGGGCATTGTCACAGTTCATAAGTGCAAAGGTTTTTTTGCACCAAGAGAAGAGCTAACTACAGACTGAAGGACAAGGTGCAGCTCACCTACAGATGGGGGGCACAAAGAGGGTCCTGTTACTGTTTGGGAGCTCTATGCCACCATGTATTGGGCTGTAAAAATCTGCAACATATCCTCCATGTCTGAATCACCCTACATCATTCTGAGAGGCCATAAAAGCCTATTTCACATCTGACATTGTATAGTGGGGGATAGCTAAGGCTAGGTTCACAATGCGTTTTATCCTATACGTTTAACGTATACATTTTATGGAAAAAACGGATGCAACTACCGATGCAATTGTGTGCCATCCGGTTGGAACCGGTTGGATTCAGTTTTTCCATTGACTTGTAAACAACAACAACAACAACAACATGACAACGTGTCTGGGCATGCTCATGACATCACTACGACAAACAGTGACATCACGTAAGTGACATAATTGGTGATGTCATCCAAGGGCCCTATAAGAGAAGGTGCAGAGCCCCAGAATCTCTGTTCTTAGGGACTCACTAGCGATCACACTGTTGGTATTACCTTGCTTTCTGCCTGTGTATACTGATAGTCATTCTAGTGTTTTCGATTTTCGTCAATCCATGGAGAGAGAGGAGAGGATTGAGAGGGAGCTTGCCATTTTTGGCAACCTCCTGTGCTATCTGGTTCCAATCCTAGTGGGCTGTCTTTCCACCAGACAGCCACTCAGCATGATTGAACCCTTCATCAACCCGCTGAGCTGGGGCAATTCCATCAGCGACCGCTCAGCTGGGACAATATCACCTTGGGCCTGGGGCCAAACAGCACCATCACAGACCAGACCAGCTGTAAGATTACCCCATCCTGCAGAGGCCCAATTACACCACCAGAAACCTGCAGCGTCCAAACACCACCTTTGAAGACCTGCCCGACTGTGACCTGATGTCCATCACCAGTCATGTCCAGAGCGCAGCAACCGCCTTCACTGACCTGCTTAGCTGGCTGATGCTGTTAGCGATGTGCTCAGCTGGACATCCACTACCAGTCGCCTGCTGAGCTGGACTTTCAGTGATAGCGCCCTGCTGACCTGGATCACGGCTGCTGTAGAGAGAGTGAGTGTGATCACCACCATCTGTGATTACATCAACTGGATCTGCAGCACCAGAGACCTCATCATCTGGACCACCACCCTCACCCGCAGCAGCTTCCTGGACATCTGGACGACCACAGCCACCTGGATCACCAACACCACCACCGGTGAGCTGACAACGTTGATTTCCACCGTCACCGCCAGCGATCTGCAGAGCGCACTGAGCAGCATAAGTGAAGAAGCTGGTGTGGATTGCCACAACCCTCCAGCTTCTCACTTGGCTGACCAGTCGCTGCAACAGGTGCGCTTGGCTGCTAACTGCGGGTGAGGCGTTGTCCTGGATGAACACTACAAGCAGGATGCTGATCGGCGCCCTACAGGGCATCAGACTTATTGTGCGATGTCTGTCCAGTACCGAGGAGCTGAGGAAATGCCTGGCCATCATTTCTGAAGAAGTGCTAAGCGGCTTCCCGCCACCACCACCACAGCCGCTCCGAGGGACATCCCTACCCGCCGGCAGCGAATCATTTGAAATGATGGGACAACATCACCCGGGGCCTGCAGTTCCATCAGAGAGCAGCCCAGCTGGAAGATTACCACCAACCTGCAGAGGCCCAATTCCACCACCACCAACCTGCAGCGTAGCAACTCCAGCACCATCAAAATGCAGAGCCCAAACAACACCATTGGAGACCTGCCAACTGGAATATGACCACCTGTGACCTCATTTCCATCAGCAGCCATCTCCAAGTGCAGCAACCACCTTCACTGACCTGCTTAGCTGGACATCCACCGCCAGCCGCCTGCTGAGCTGAACTTTCACTAATAGTGACCTGCTGACCTGGATCACAGCTGCTGTAGAGCCAGTGAGTGTGATCACCACCGCCTGTGATTTCATCACCTGGATCTGCAGCACAAGAGATCTGATCATCTGGACCACCACCCTCACCAGCTTCCTGGAGATCTGGATGACCACAGCCACCTGGATCACCACTACTACTGCCGGTGAGCGGATCACGTGGATTTCCACCATCAGCACCAGCGATCTGCAAGCAATCACAGCGAGTGAGACATTGTCCTGGACTACAACCACCAGCAGGATGCTGATCGGCTTCCTACAGAGCATCAGACTGATCCTGCGATGCTTCACCAGTACCGAGGAGCTGAGGAAATGCCTGGCCATCATCTCCAAGAAAGTGCTCAGCGGCTTCCCCGCCGCCACCTTCACAGCACGCTCCGAGGGACATCCCTACAGCCGACAGCGAATTTAATAACTTAAATAAAGGTTTTTCTTGTTGCCGAAAATGTGTACTTTTTTATGTCACTATACATTGTAGTAAGGTGTGCAAGGGTGTAAGTGTGTAATAATGATAATGTGGGGCACTAAAAACACCATACACCACCTCTCTTACACTGTACCTGTCAGCTCTGCTCCCCCAAAGATGGCCGCTCTGCCGTACTCACCGTTATTGTGTGAGGTGAGGAGGAAAGGTGAACTACAACCATGGTGGACGGCACACAGGAGCGCCCCCTGCTGGTCACTCTCCTTCTCCAGCTCTTCCCTCTGCCACTGGCTGTAGGAGTATACGCTGCCCAAACAAAAACACCCGGGGGGGGGGGGGGGGTCTCAGTAGATTTATCCTTGTTTCCAGATAGTAAACCAATCACAGCTCAGCTTTCACATATTATTTGCCTTGGTAAGTGAAAGAGGAGCTCTGAATGGTTGCTATGGGCTACTAAGGGAAATGTATTGTGCTGCTGTAGTAAGAGACCCAAAGCAACCAATCACAGCTGAGCTTCATTTCTCACATTGCTCTGGGAACATGAAAGCTGAGTTGTGATTGGTTGCTATGGGCAACAAAGAGACTCTTACCATTAGAAAGCTTAAAGAGGTATTCCCCACAAGAGCTAAAATAATTTAATGCTCCCAAACCTAGCTGGCCTTACTCACCAAGTCCCTCTGAGTATTTTGAGCCGTCTCCCATCTTTCTAGCTGCTGCCGTTCCTGAGTTACAAGTTTTTCTAAAAGCCGATCTATATCCAAGATAGGAAACTACATTTCCCATCATGCAATGCTTCTGCCTGATAATGGTGAAGTAGCAGAGCTGAGACAATGAAGGAGATGATGACAGTGTAGCAGAGCTGAGATGGCGGTGTTGGTGTAGCAGAGCTGAGTTGGCGGTGACAGTGTAGCAGAGCTGAGTTGGCGGTGAAGGTGTAGCAGAGCTGAGTTGGAAGTGACCGAGTAGCAGAGCTGAGTTGGGGAAAGGTGTAGCAGAGCTGAGTTGGCTGTGACGGTGTAGCAGAGCTGAGTTGGCGGTGACGGTGTCGCAGAGCTGAGTTGGCGGTGACGGTGTCGCAGAGCTGAGTTGGCGGTGACGGTGTCGCAGAGCTGAGTTGGCGGTGACGGTGTCGCAGAGCTGAGTTGGGGCAGACGTTGTAACAGAGCTGAGTTGTGGGTGACGGTATAGCAGAGCTGAGTTGGGGGATGACCTTGTAGCAGAGCTGAGTTGGCAGTGACGGTGCAGCAGAGCTGAGTTGGGGGGGATGGTGTAGAAAAGCTGAGTTGGGAATGACAATGTAGCAGAGCTGAATAGGCGGTGACGGTGTAGCAGAACTAAGTTAGCGGTGACGTGTAGCAGAGCTAAGTTAGTGGTGACGATGTAGAAGAGCTGAGTTGGCGGTGACGGTATAGCAGAACTGAGTTGGGGGGGACGGTGTAGCAGAACTAAGTTAGCGGTGACGTGTAGCAGAGCTAAGTTAGCGGTGACGATGTAGAAGAGCTGAGTTGGCGGTGACGGTGTAGCAGAGCTGAGTTGGGGATGACGGTGTAGCACACCTGAGTTGGGGATGATGGTGTAGGAGAGCTGAGTTGGCGGTGACGGTGTAGCAGAGCTGAGTTGGTGACGGTGTAGCAGAGCTGAGTTTGGGGGGACGGTGTAGCAGAGCTAAGATGGCACTGACCGAGTAGCAGAGCTGAGTTGGGGGGAAGGTGTAACAGAGCTGAGTTGGCGGTGACGGTGTAGCAGAGCTGAGTTAGGGATGACGGTGTAGCAGAGCTGAGTTGGGGGGGGCGGTGTAGCAGAGCTGAGTTGGGGATAACGGTGTAGCAGAGCTGAGTTGGGGATAACGGTGTAGCAGAGCTGAGTTGGGGATGACGGTGTAGCAGAGCTGAGTTGGGGGATGACGGTGTAGCAGAGCTGAGTTGGGGAGGACGGTGTAGCAGAGCTGAGTTGGCGGTGACGGTGTAGCAGAGCTGAGTTGGGGGTGACAGTATAGCAGAGCTGAGTTGGGGAGGACGGTGTAGCAGAGTTGAGTTGGGGGACGGTGTAGCAGAGCTGAGATGGCACTGACCGAGTAGCAGAGCTGAGTTGGGGGTGACGGTGTAGCAGAGCTGAGTTGGCGGTGACGGTGTAGCATAGCTGAGTTGGCAGTGACGGTGAAGCAGAGCTGAGTTGGCGGTGACGGTGGTATTAGAGCTGAGTTGGGGATGTCGGTGTAGCAGAGCGGAGTTGGCGGTGACGGTGTAGCAGAGCTGAGTTGGCGGTGACGCTGTATCAGAGCTGAGTTGGCGGTGACGCTGTATCAGAGCTGAGTTGGCGGTGACGCTGTATCAGAGCTGAGTTGGCGGTGACGCTGTAGCAGAGCTGAGTTGGCGGTGACGCTGTAGCAGAGCTGAGTTGGCGGTGACGCTGTAGCAGAGCTGAGTTGGCGGTGACGCTGTAGCAGAGCTGAGTTGGCGGTGACGCTGTAGCAGAGCTGAGTTGGCGGTGACGCTGTAGCAGAGCTGAGTTGGGGATGACGGTGTAGCAGAGCTGAGATTTTGGGTGACGGTGAAGCAGAGCTGAGTTGGGGATGACGGTGTAGCAGAGCTGAGTTGGGGGGTGACGGTGTAGCAGAGCTGAGTTGGGGATGACAATGTAGCAGAGCTGAATTGGCGGAGATGGTGTAGCAGAGCTGAGTTGGCGGTGACGGTGTAGCAAAGCTGAGTTGGCGGTGACGGGGTAACAAAGCTGAGTTGGCGGTGGACTGTGTAGCAGAGCTGAGTTGGCGGTGACGTTGTAGCAGAGCTGAGTTAGCGGTGACCGTGTAGCAGAGCTGAGTTGGGGGGGGACGGTGTAGCAAAGCTGAGTTGGGGATGACAATGTAGCAGAGCTGAATAGGCGGTGACGGTGTAGCAGAGCTAAGTTAGCGGTGACGGTGTAGAAGCGCTGAGTTGGCGGTGACAAGGTAGAAGAGCTGAGTTGGCGGTAACGGTGTAGTAGAGCTGAGTTGGGGATGACGGTGCAGCAGAGCTGAGTTGGGGGCACGGTGTAGCAGAGCTGAGTTGGGGGTGATGGTATAGCAGAGCTGAGTTGGCGGTGACTGTGTAGCAGAGCTGAGTTGGAGATGACGGTGTAGCAAAGCTGAGTTGGGGATGACGGTGCCGAAGAGCTGAGTTGGCGGTGACGGTGCCGCAGAGCTGAGTTGGGGGGGACGGTGTAGTAGATCTGAGTTGGGGGGACGGTGTAGCAGAGCTGAGAGGGCACTGACCAAGTAGCAGAGCTGAGTTGGGGGTAATGGTGTAGCAGAGCTGAGTTGGCGGTGACGGTGTAGTAAAGCTGAGTTGGGGATGAGGGTGTAGCAGAGTTGAGGTGACGGTGTAGCAGAGCTGAGTTGGCGGTGACGGTGTAGCAGAGCTGAGCTTGGGGGGACGGTGTAGCAGAACTGAGTTGGGGGGACGGTGTAGCAGAGCTGAGATGTCACTGACCGAGTAGCAGAGCTTAGTTGGGGGGAAGAAGTAGCAGAGCGGAGTTGGCGGTGACGGTGTAGTAGAGCTGAGTTGGTAATGACAGTGTAGCAGAGCTGAGTTGGCGGTGTAGCAGAGCTGAGTTGGCGGTGACGGTGTAGCACAGCTGAGTTGGCACTGACCGAGTAGCAGGGTTGAGTTGGGGGAAAGATGTAGCAGAGCTGAGTTGGCGGTGGCTGTGTAGTAGAGCTGAGTTGGGGATGACGGTGTAGCAGAGCTGAGTTGGCGGTGACAGTGTAGCAGAGCTGAGTTGGGGGTGACAGTGTAGCAGAGCTGAGTTGGGGGTGATGGTGTAGAAGAGCTGAGTTGGCGGTGACGGTGTAGCACAGCTGAGTTGGGGCGGACGGTGTAGCACAGCTGAGTTGGGGCGGACGGTGTAGCAGAGCTGAGTTGGTGATGACGGTGTAGCAGAGCTGAGTTGGCGGTGACGGTGTAGCAGAGTTGAGTTGGCGGTGACAGTGTAGCAGAGCTCAGTTGGCACTGACCGAGTAGCAGAGCTGAGTTGGGGGAAAGGTGTAGCAGAGCTGAGTTGGCGGTGACGGTGTAGTAGAGCTGAGTTGGGGATGACGGTGTAGCAGAGCTGAGTTGGGGGGTGACGGTATAGCAGAGCTGAGTTGGGGATGACAGTGTAGCAGAGCTGAGTTGGCGGTGACGGTGTAGCAGAGCTGAGTTGGGGGTGACGGTATAGCAGAGCTGAGTTGGGGGGGCGGTGTAGTAGATCTGAGTTGGGGGGGACGGTGTAGCAGAGCTGAGAGGCCACTGACCAAGTAGCAGAGCTGAGTTGGGGGTAATGGTGTAGCAGAGCTGAGTTGGCGGGTGACGGTGTAGTAGAGCTGAGTTGGGGATGACGGTGTAGCAGAGTTGAGGTGACGGTGTGTAGCAGAGCTGAGTTGGCGGTGACGGTGTAGCAGAGCTGAGCTTGGGGGGACGGTGTAGCAGAACTGAGTTGGGGGACGGTGTAGCAGAGCTGAGAGATGTCACTGACCGAGTAGTAGAGCTGAGTTGGGGGGAAGAAGTAGCAGAGCGGAGTTGGCGGTGACGGTGTAGGAGAGCTGAGTTGGGGATGACAGTGTAGCAGAGCTGAGTTGGCGGTGACGGTGTAGCAGAGCTGAGTTGGCGGTGACGGTGTAGCACAGCTGAGTTGGCGGTGACCGAGTAGCAGGGTTGAGTTGGGGGGAAGGTGTAGCAGAGCTGAGTTGGCGGTGACTGTGTAGTAGAGCTGAGTTGGGGATGACGGTGTAGCAGAGCTGAGTTGGCGGTGACAGTGTAGCAGAGCTGAGTTGGGGGTGACAGTGTAGCAGAGCTGAGTTGGGGGTGATGGTGTAGCAGAGCTGAGTTGGCGGTGACGGTGTAGCACAGCTGAGTTGGGGCGGACGGTGTAGCAGATCTGAGTTGGGGATGACATTGTAGCAGAGCTGAGTTGGCGGTGACGGTGTAGCAGAGTTGAGTTGGCGGTGACCGTGTAGCAGAGCTGAGTTGGCACTGACCGAGTAGCAGAGCTGAGTGGGGGGAAAGGTGTAGCAGAGCTGAGTTGGCGGGTGACGGTGTAGTAGAGCTGAGTTGGGGATGACGGTGTAGCAGAGCTGAGTTGGGGGTGACGGTATAGCAGAGCTGAGTTGGGGGGACGGTTTAGCAGAGCTGAGATGGCACTGACCGAGTAGCAGAGCTGAGATGGTGAGTGCTGCGGGTGAAGGTGGTGCCCCGTGGCTGATCACGAAGGGAGGGTGCCACTTGGTGATCGTGCGGTGGTGAGATTGGAAGGTGATCGTGGGGTCGGGTGCCGCTGGTGATAGGGAAGGCTTGCTGCGGGCGATTTTGGGGGGGGAGCTTGGTGAGTGCGAAGGCTATGCCGTGGGTGAGTGAGGGATGCCACGGGTTATGGTGGGGCGGGGGGCTGTGTGCTGCGGGTGAGTGCTGGACGGTGCGCCGGGAGGCTCTGGACACAGGGGGTGAGCTCTGGGCTGGGGGTGACCGGGTGGCTGCTGTTAGTTAGCTGCGCTGATCACTGTCTCCCTCTCTAACAGCAGCCA
This sequence comes from Dendropsophus ebraccatus, assembly GCF_027789765.1. Taxonomy (NCBI): domain Eukaryota; kingdom Metazoa; phylum Chordata; class Amphibia; order Anura; family Hylidae; genus Dendropsophus; species Dendropsophus ebraccatus. The sequence continues at coordinate 10,893 of NW_027210558.1, forward strand.
CCCCATCAGTGTTCTCAGTCACTTCACTGTGCTGGGACTGAGGACACGTGGTGCCGACTCCGAGGGTGGGGGCCAGGAGAGGGAGCGTGTCGGGTTGGACTGAGGTCTGATGATTCTCTGCATTCCGTGGGGGTGAATGCAGCTGGATAACAGCAAAACTGTGCAGAATCCATAATAACTTTATATTGGAAAGATGAAAAGCTACGGGTGGGCAACGTATTAATGCAAAAATAATTTTGGGGGGAATACACCTTTAACAAATAACCCCCATTCTTAGTAAAAACACAAGACAAAGGAGATTTTATACATAGCGGCACCGACCTGCAGCTGCCTCATATGTTCTGTGGCTGCAGATGGCAGCATGTGACAAGTTCAGGTGCCGCCCCTGATTAGTGGCCACTCACCCCTCATATGTGGCGCTGTATTATAAATTGGGGGTGGTGGGGGGACGCTGCTTAATGCTCATATGTGGCGCCATATTATATATGTAGGGAGGTCGCCCATCTATGCTCATATGCGGCACTGTATTACAAATGTATGTGTGTGTAGGGGGGGACACCTATCAATCCTCATATACGGTGCTATATTAGGGCTTGTATGTATTGTCATACCTCCTAACCGTTCCGGATCCAGCGGGATAGTCCCGATTTTGGGGTGATGTCCCGGAACGGCCCCCATGTGTCCCGCTGTCCCCCACCCCGGCCCCGGCGTTCGCACCGGCAGCTGCAGTTTCAGACAGCGGCCCTTACATTGTGAGCGCTCACAGCGACACCTACTGGCCGGGAGTATGCCCCCCCCTGACGCCGCTCCCGACGCTGAGGAGGCCGAGGAGGTGATGCACAGGCTTCTGGTGCAGGCTTCCTCTTCCAGCCCCGCGGCGTCAGATGATGTGAGAAGAGTGCGGGCACCGTGGAGCTGGAAGAGGAAGCCCATAGCTGCCAACAGGTATGACCCGGTAAGCCCCGCCCCCACTGCGGTAAGCCCCACCCCCGGCTAACTAACCAGCAGAGTACACAGCGCCAGAGGAGGAGAGACGCCATGGACAACAGGAAATATGGTAAGTATAATGGGTCAGTCTCTTATTGTCCATGGCGTCTCCCCTCCTCTGGCCCTGTGTACTCTGCAGGTTAGTTAGCGCTAGTGATGGGTAGTTCGTGAGTGATTAGTTCAAAATGAACTAATCTTCAGAGTGAACTAGTTCATCTAGTTCACCATCCTGACAGAGATTAGTTCATTATGAACTAAACAGAAAGTGGGAGGAGCCAGTGATCCCTCATCCAGCTCCAGGAAACAAGCTCCCTGCTCTCTTACTTGCTCTATAGCTCCTGAAGCTGTAAAATAAGGTAGTAAAACACTATACCGCACACATCACATACAAATATAATAGTAATAATATTAATAAAATTGAAATTGCACAGTAGACAGACACAGCCCATATGTGTGTAAGAGGAGAGAGAGAGAGAGAGAGAGAGAGAGAGAGAGAGAGAGAAAGGGAGAGAGAGTTAGTTTCTATATGTGGTTCATGTCCCTCACCAGTCTTTGGGATTAGATCAGCCTCCTGGAACCTAGAAGATCAGTCTTGCTAAAATCTTTACCCCCTGGCTCCTGTTCTGTACTCACAATGGTGGCTGCTGATCTGCTTCTCAGCTCCCTCATACACATTCATTATGAGTCAGTCCTCTACACTACCACAGGGGGCAGTGCTGGGCTCAGTGATATGCATCACATTGAACTAGACCTGATTCCTGATTCACTCTCAAACCATTTCGTTCAGCAGTTCATCTAGTTCATTTAGTTCACAGGTCCCATGATGCCTCTCTCTATCAGCTCCTCATAGGATATGGCTGGAGAATCAGCAGGCTGTTTTAGAGAAAGATTTTTTTGCCCCCATAGCAACCAATCACAGCTCAGCTTTCTGATATTGCTCTGACAAGTGAGAGAACTGGAGAATGATGAAAGTTAAACATTTTTTTAAAAAAGTAAGCTTTCCAGTACTTATCAGTTACTGTATGCCCTACATGAAGTCATGTAATCTTCCCAGTCTGACACAGAGCTCCTTGCAACATGACATTCTGTAGGGCATACAGCAGCTGATAAGTACTGGGAGGCAGGGCCGTCTTAACAGCATTATGGGGCCCTGGGCAGAGGTACGAATTGGGCCCCAGCCCCCGCGGCCGCCGCCATCAAAACCAGTACAATTACGTGCAATAAAAAATACAAATTATTGTTAACATAAACTTTAATTCACAACACAGTCTCTCAGCAGCGCAAAAACAAAAAATAACCGTGCGTGCATGCCTCACCAAACCAGACCAGGTTGGCTTCAAAGTATCCAAAAAACGCAATGGAGAGAGCACTTCCAACAGCAATCTGCAGGGTCACACCAGTGCAACATGTCTCATATATACAGAGGGGCAACAACATGACTATTATATATGAGAACCATGTTGTCTCCCTGTATGTATACTGTATAATACAATATACAGGGAAACAACATGGCTTATATATAGAGAAGGGCAAAACAACATGTCTCATATATACAGAGGGGCAACAACATGACTATTATATTATATTATATATGAGAACCATGTTGTTTCCATGTATACAGAATACAGGGAAACAACATGGTTCATATATAATATAATAGTCATGTTGTTGCTCCTCTGTCTATATGAGACATGTTGTTTTGACCTTCTCTATATATATGCCAGATAACAAGCAACAAATACCACCACATACAGACTAACACCACCGCTGCTACTGACTAATCCACTGTACACAGATCACTATCACCTCATCCAGTCATATAGAGGTACCCAGCTCTACACAGGTTCTGTACACCATATACATTACAGTGCAGATACATCAAGTGACTCACATGGGACGTCTTCTCTGATCGGAGTTCTTCCCTTTTCATCTTCTTTTCCATTTGCCCTGTGCCGTTATGAGAACTTCTCCGAGCCACGAATCCACAGAATCTGCCAGACAGACATATTAGGCTCCACACTCTGTCACCATCCTCATCTCTCTACACACTGCACATCTGTATTGGCCCCTTAAAGATAGCTCCCCCTGTATTACCCCCTTATAGATGGCTCCCCCCTGTATCCCCCCCTTATAGATGGCTCCCCCCTGTATTACCCCCTTATAGATGGCTCCCCCTGTATTACCCCCTTATAGATGGCTCCCCCCTGTATTACCCCCTTATAGATGGCTCCCCCTGTATTACCCCCTTATAGATGGCTCCTCCCCTGTATTACCCCCTTATAGATGGCTCCCCCTGTATTACCCCCTTATAGATGGCTCCCCCTGTATTACCCCCTTATAGATGGCTCCCCCTGTATTACCCCCTTATAGATGGCTCCCCCTGTATTACCCCCTTGTAGATGGCTCCCCCCTGTATCCCCCCCTATAGATGGCTCCCCCCTGTATTACCCTCTTATAGATGGCTCCCCCCTGTATTACCCCCTTATAGATGGCTCCCCCTGTATTACCCCCTTATAGATGGCTCCCCCTGTATTCCCCCCTTATAGATGGCTCCCCCCTGTATCCCCCCCTCGTATAGATGGCTCCCCCCCAGGGCCGCTTTAACCTAGGTGCATATGGTGCACGTGCACCGGGCCCCCTAGTTCAGATCACGTGACAGGGGCCCCCCGGCTGAGGAGAGCAGTGTAGGGGAAGGAGCTGAAGACACAAGTGTCGGCGCTCTGTGACACCTGTGGCAGTGCGGAGGACTGTAGCTGCTTCCTGTGAGACAGTACACAGTGCAGAGTGACCGGGTCTCACAGGAAGCAGCTCCAGCTACAGGCTGCACTCCATGCTCTGCTGGCCCTGTCTGCGGGGGAGCCCAGGAGGCAGTGCCAACTTCACAATCATCCAGCCTCTCCCCAGGCAGAGTGTGTGGAGGCCGGGGAGCAGCACCTGCACCATGCATGTAAGTAGTAGCCAGGCAGGGGGTGTGCAGGGGGGGAATTGAAGCTGGGGGCCCACTGACAGAGGATTTGCCCACCGGACCTGTCCGGAGTATGTCCCGATAAGCCCCGCCCCCTGGTCTCAAGCCCCGCCCCCGGCACAGACCACAGGTGGTATTTTAACACTTACTGCTATTCAGAAGTCACCCAGCTTTCCTGCATCTTATATTGTTGTATGACTGAGGCCACCCAGCTTTCCCAGGATCTTAGTCTTAGTATGATGGGGGGTCACAAGATCTTACAGACTAAAAGGTCTGAGTCCTCCTCCTAATCTGTAAACTCCTGTGTCCCCCCAGTCCTCCTAGTCTGTAAACTCCTGTGTCCCCCAGTCCTCCTAGTGTGTAAACTCCTGTGTCCCCCCAGTCCTCCTAGTCTGTAAGCTCCTGTGTCCCCCAGTCCTCCTAGTGTGTAATCTCCTGTGTCCCCCCAGTCCTCCTAGTCTGTAAGCTCCTGTGTCCCCCCCAGTCCTCCTCCTAGTCTGTAAGCTCCTGTGTCCCCCCATTCCTCCTAGTCTGTAAACTCATGTGTCCCCCCCAGTCCTCCTAGTCTGTAAACTCCTGTGTGCCCCCAGTCCTCCTAGTCTGTAAGCTCCTGTGTCCCCCCCCAGTCCTCCTCCTAGTCTGTAAGCTCCTGTGTCCCCCCATTCCTCCTAGTCTGTAAGCTCCTATGTCCCCCAGTCCTCCTAGTCTGTAAACTCATGTGTCCCCCCCAGTCCTCCTAGTCTGTAAGCTCCTGTGTCCCCCCCCAGTCCTCCTCCTAGTCTGTAAGCTCCTGTGTCCCCCCATTCCTCCTAGTCTGTAAGCTCCTGTGTCCCCCCAGTCCTCCTCCTAGTCTGTAAGCTCCTATGTCCCCCAGTCCTCCTAGTCTGTAAACTCATGTGTCCCCCCAGTCCTCCTAGTCTGTAAGCTCCTGTGTCCCCCAGTCCTCCTCCTAGTCTGTAAGCTCCTGTGTGCCCCCAGTCCTCCTCCTAGTCTGTAAGCTCCTGTGTCCCCCCCCAGTCCTCCTCCTAGTCTGTAAGCTCCTGTGTCCCCCCAGTCCTCCTCCTAGTCTGTAAGCTCCTATGTCCCCCAGTCCTCCTAGTCTGTAAGATCCTGTGTCCCCCAGTCCTCCTCCTAGTCTGTAAGATCCTGTGTCCCCCAGTCCTCCTCCTAGTCTGTAAACTCCTGTGCCCCCAGTCCTCCTCCTAGTCTGTAAGATCCTGTGTCCCCCCAGTCCTCCTAGTCTGTAATCTCCTGTGTCCCCCCAGTCCTCCTAGTCTGTAAACTCCTGTGTCCCCCAGTCCTCCTAGTGTGTAAGCTCCTGGGTCCCCCCAGTCCTCCTAGTCTGTAAGCTCCTGTGTCCCCCCAGTCCTCCTAGTCTGTAAACTCCTGTGTCCCCCAGTCCTCCTAGTCTGTAAGATCCTGTGTCCCCCAGTCCTCCTAGTCTGTAAGCTCCTGTGTCCCCCCCAGTCCTCCTAGTCTGTAAGCTCCTGTGTCCCCCCCAGTCCTCCTAGTCTGTAAGCTCCTGTGCCCCCCCCCCAGTCCTCCTAGTCTGTAAGCTCCTGTGTCCCCCCAGTCCTCCTCCTAGTCTGTAATCTCCTGTGTCCCCCCAGTCCTCCTACTAGTCTGTAAACTCCTGTGTCCCCCAGTCCTCCTCCTAGTCTGTAAGCTCCTGTGTCCCCCCAGTCCTCCTCCTAGTCTGTAAACTCCTGTGTCCCCCCAGTCATCCTAGTCTGTACGCTCCTGTGTCCCCCCAGTCCTTCTAGTCTGTAAGCTCCTGTGTCCCCCCAGTCCTCCTAGTCTGTAAGCTCCTGTGTCCCCCCAGTCCTCCTAGTCTGTAAGCTCCTGTGTCCCCCAGTCCTCCTAGTCTGTAAACTCCTGTGTCCCCACAGTCCTCCTAGTCTGTAAGCTCCTATGTCCCCCCAGTCCTCCTAGTCTGTAAACTCCTATGTCCCCCAGTCCTCCTAGTGTGTAAGCTCCTGTGTCCCCCAGACAGTCCTCCTCCTAGTGTGTAAACTCCTGTGTCCCCCCAGTCCTCCTAGTGTGTAAGCTCCTGGGTCCCCCCAGTCCTCCTCCTAGACTGTAAGCTCCTATGTCCCCCCCAGTCCTCCTCCTAGTCTGTAAGCTCCTGTGTCCCCCCCCAGTCCTCCTCCTAGTCTGTAAGCTCCTGTGTCCCCCCAGTCCTAGTGTGTAAGCTCCTGTGTCCCCCCAGTCCAAGTCTGTAAGCTCCTGTGTCCCCCCAGTCCTCCTAGTGTGTAAGCTCCTGTGTCCCCCCAGTCCTCCTCCTAGACTGTAAGCTCCTATGTCCCCCCAGTCCTCCTAGTCTGTAAGCTCCTGTGTCCCCCCCCCCAGTCCTCCTCCTAGTCTGTAAGCTCCTGTGTCCCCCCCAGTCCTCCTAGTCTGTACGCTCCTGTGTCCCCCCCAGTCCTCCTCCTAGTCTGTACGCTCCTGTGTCCCCCCCAGTCCTCCTCCTAGTCTGTACGCTCCTGTGTCCCCCCCAGTCCTCCTCCTAGTCTGTAAGCTCCTGTGTCCCCCCAGTCCTCCTAGTCTGTAAGCTCCTGTGCCCCTAGTCTGTAGGAGGAGGACTGGGGGGGACACAAGAGCTTACACACCCATACTCCCTACAGTGGGAACCTGTTATAGCCAGAAACTGTTCCAGTGGTGATATTAGGTCTGTACGTGCCCCCACTAGCTTCACTCTCCATTATTCATAAAGATTTAGGGGTATTGTACCTGACATAGGAATGCTCCCCGACCATACTCCCTTTTTATAACTTGTGATAAAACCTGATGCACTGAGCATAATGCACCAGTGATAATACCTGATAAATATAATTCAGTTAAGCTTTATAAGGAGAGGGGGCCCACTCTTGAGGTCTGTGCACTGGGCCCACCAGTGTATTAAAACGGCCCTGCTCCCCCTGTATCCCCCCCATTAGATGGCTCCCCCCTGTATCCCCCCCCTCATATAGATGGCTCCCCCCTGTATCCCCCCCCTATAGATGGCTCCCCCCTGTATCCCCCCCTCATATAGATGGCTCACACCTGTATCCCCCCTATAGATGGCTCCCCCCTGTATCCCCCCCCTCTCTTGTATAGATGTCTCCCCCCTGTATCCCCCCTATAGATGGCTCCCCCCTGTATCCCCCCCTATAGATGGCTCCCCCCTGTATCCCCCCTATAGATGGCTCCCCCCTGTATCCCCCCTATAGATGGCTCCCCCCCTGTATCCCCCCCTATAGATGGCTCCCCCTGTATCCCCCCTATAGATGGCTCCCCCCTGTATCCCCCCTATAGATGGCTCCCCCCTGTATCCCACCCTATAGATGGCCCCCCCCTGTATCCCACCTATAGATGGCTCCCCCCTGTATCCCCCCCTATAGATGGCTCCCCCCTGTATCCCCCCCCATAGATGGCTCCCCCCTGTAGATGGCTCCCCCCTGTATCCCCCCCCTATAGATGGCTCCCCCCTGTATCCCCCCCCTATAGATGGCTCCCCCCTGTATCCCCCCCCTATAGATGGTTCCCCCCCCTGTATCCCCCCTATAGATGGCTCCCCCGTATTCCCCCCTTATAGATGGCTCCCCCCTGCACAGCAGATAAAAAAAAACAAACACCCAACTCACCTACCAGCGCTCCCCTGTCGCTGCTTCCTCTCCTCTTCTGCCCCCGGCTGATGAGTCGCTCCCTGGGGGATTCTCAGGGAGCGCACACATCCGGAAGCTCAGTGTGCGCCCAGGCCGGGACTTCCGGTACAGGAAGCCCCAGCGACGCGCACTGAGGTTCCTGATGCTTGCGCTCCCTGAGAATCCCCCGGGGAGCGACGCATCAGCCGGGGCCGGATTTCCTCTTGCGACCGCAAGAGAAGGGGAAGGGGGAGGGGCGCAGGGCCGTCTTACCCATTGGGCATGGGAGACGACTGCCCGGGGACCCCTGCGTCCTAGGGGACCCCTGCCCGCTGTGACAGCGGGCAGGGGCCCCCTAGGACGCAAGGGCCCTCGGGCAGCCGCCTACCATGCCCAATGGGTAAGACGGCCCTGCTGGGAGGCTTGAATATTTAAAAAAGAAAAAAAAGGAAATTACTAACTTGAATAAATAACTTTTGAATTTATTTTCTCCAGAGTACCCCTTTAACAAAAGTTTGTTATATAATGATCAGATGTATTAACTATATCTGATCATTTTAACAAGACTATAACTCCTCCTAGGAGCCACAGCTTCTGTGTAATGAACTAGACTGCTGGGCTACACACGATCCCGCCCCCTCTACCCATGACCCTGGGGGGGGGGGCCTCCCCAATAAGACTCAACACACAGGCGTATTTTGTTGGATGGTGGTCGGCCACAGCTATTTATTATTTGTTTATTTTGTCTTAAAACCGGGCAACTTGCCAACTTCCACTGACACGTAAGCGCCTCCAGGCGAACATTTTCCAACGGGTATGCCGGCCGCCGAACCGGCCGGGCATGACCACCGGATCCACCAGATACCACACCTCCAGCTGTGACTTAGTATAACTTTCCACTAAAACAAAAGGAAACAACATCAATACAAGGAACCCAAAACTTGAACCACACTTGCAATAAGGGCGGGAGGGTGGGCTGCTTGTAGTCCTGGCTGCTGGTAAAGAGGGCTGCTCCCGGAAGCCCCGCCCCCTTATACATCACGCCTGCATCCTATAGGCCAGAAGCACGTCCCGGAGGCGGTGCCGTGCTGCACCATGTGACCCCCCGTGCACCAATGAATGCACTAACAATCTTCTCCACGGCATCACTGAGGCCCCTGTGAGTCTCCATTAACCCCTGCCGCTCCACTAAACGCCCCGCAGTCCCTGCCACCTTCCTTAGGCAGCTCGGTGCCCTAAAGAACTGTTCAATATCTTCTCAGCAGAATCCAGAGAAATACTGAACTAAATGAACTCATCTTTTGAACTAATCTTTTCAGTGAACTAGTTCATAGTGAACTAATCACCAAAATGAGCTGTGGTGTGCGCCGGGGGCGGGGCTTACCGCGATGGGGGCGGGGCTTACCGGGTCATACTGTTTGCAACTACGGAAGCCTGCACCAGAAGCTCCACGAGATTGAGTACTAAGGGGCATACTAAGGGGGTACTAAGGGGCATACTAAGAGGGGTACTAAGGGGCATACTAAGGGGGTACTAAGGGACATACTAAGAAGGTACTAAGGGACATACTAAGAAGGTACTAAGGGGCATACTAAGGGACATACTAAGGGGCATTCTAAGAAGGTACTAAGGGACATACTAAGAAGGTACTAAGGGGCATACTAAGGGACATACTAAGGGGCATACTAAGAAGGTACTAAGGGACATACTAAGAAGGTACTAAGGGGCATACTAAGGGACATACTAAGGGGCATTCTAAGAAGGTACTAAGGGACATACTAAGAAGGTACTAAGGGGCATACTAAGGGACATACTAAGGGGCATTCTAAGAAGGTACTAAGGGGCATACTAAGGGGGTACTAAGGGGCATACTAAGAAGGTACTAAGGGGCATACTAAGAAGGTACTAAGGGGCATACTAAGAAGGTACTAAGGGGCATACTAAGGGGGTACTAAGGGGCATACTAAGGGGGTACTAAGGGCAGTGGCGTCGCTAGGCAGTTTTATTCGGGGCTCATGCCCCGAAATAAAATGCCTGCTGCCCCGGATCTCTTCTGCCCCGCTCTTGCGAGCCAGATGCGGCTCTTTTGATGGCCGCATCTGGCTCGCAGATTGCAGCTGCTGCTGTCCTCCTTACCTACTGGCCGCCCGCAGCGCCCGGACACGCTCCTCCATCCAATCAGCGGAAACCGGGAGTGTGGGGCCGCTGCGGTGGGCCGTGGTGCACGCATCCAATTAACGCGTGCGCCACGGCCCACCGCAGCGGCCCCACGCTCCCGCTCTGAGCTGATTGAGTTGTAGGAGCACCTCCGGCCGCTACGGTAGGTGAGGCGGACAGCAGCAGCCGCGATCTAGAAGGAGGTGAGCAGGCACGGGGCGAGAGAAACGGGCGAGAAGCACAGGGGGAAAGAAGCAAGGGGGGAGAGAAACGGGAGAAAAGCATGGGGGAGAGAAAGAGGGGAGAAAAGCATGGGGGAGAGAAAGAGGGGAGAAAAGCATGGGGGAGAGAAAGGGGAGAAAAGCATGGGGGAGAGAAAGAGGGGAGAAAAGCATGGGGGAGAGAAAGGGGAGAAAAGCATGGGGGAGAGAAAGAGGGGAGAAAAGCATAGGGGAGAAAAGCATGGGGGAGAGAAACAGGGGAGAAAAGCATGGAGGAGAGAAACAGGGGAGAAAAGCATGGAGGAGAGAAACAGGGGAGAAAAGCATGGAGGAGAAAAGCATGGGGGAGAGAAACAGGGGAGAAAAGCATGGGGGAGAGAAACAGGGGAGAAAGCATGGGGGAGAGAAACAGGGGAGAAAGCATGGGGGAGAGAAAGAGGGGAGAAAAGCATGGGGGAGAGAAACAGGGGAGAAAGCATGGGGGAGAGAAAGAGGGGAGAAAAGCATGGAGGAGAGAAAGAGGGGAGAAAAGCATGGGGGAGAGAAACAGGGGGGAAAAGCATGGGGGAGAGAAACGGGAGAAAGCATGGGGGAGAGAAACAGGGGAGAAAAGCATGGAGGAGAGAAACGGGAGAAAAGCATGGGGGAGAGAAACAGGGGAGAAAAGCATGGGGGAGAGAAACAGGGCAAGAGAAAGAGGGGAGAAAAGCATGGAGGAGAGAAACAGGGGAGAAAAGCATGGGGGAGAGAAACAGGGGAGAAAAGCATGGGGGAGAGAAACAGGGGAGAAAGTAACAGAAGAGTGAAATGGGGGAGAGAAACAGGAGAGATAACCATGGGGGAGAGAAACAGGGGAGAAAAGCATGGGGGAGAGAAACGGGAGAAAAGCATGGGGGAGAGAAACAGGGGAGAAAGCATGGTAGAGAGAAAAATGGGGGAGAGAAACAGGGGAGATAAGCATGGGGGAGAGAAACAGGGGAGATAAGCATGGGGGAGAGAAAAATGGGGGAGAGAAACGGGAAAAAAGCATGGGGGAGATAAACAGGGGAGAAAAGCATGGGGGAGAGAAATGGGAGAAAAGCATGGGGGAGAGAAAGGGGAGAAAAGCATGGGGGAGAGAAACTCAGAGGGCCCGGGCCCCGGATGTTTTAGGACCCTAGCAACGCCCCTGACTAAGGGACATACTAAGGGGGGTACTAAGGGGCATACTAAGAAGGTACTAAGGGGCATACTAAGAGGGGTACTAAGGGACATACTAAGAAGGTACAAAGGGGCATACTAAGGGGGGTACTAAGGGGCATACTAAGAAGGTACTAAGGGGCATACTAAGAAGGTACTAAGGGGCATACTAAGGGGGGTACTAAGGGGCATACTAAGGGGGGTACTAAGGGACAAACCCAGGGGGGTACTAAGGGACATACTAAGGGGGTACTAAGGGACATACTAAGAAGGTACTAAGGGACATACTAAGGGGGTAATAAGGGGCATACTAAGAAGGTACTAAGGGGCATACTAAGGGGGTACTAAGGGACATACTAAGAAGGTACTAAGGGACATACTAAGTGGGTACTAAGGGGCGTTCTAAGAAGGTACTAAGGGACATACTAAGGGGGTACTAAGGGGCATATTAAGAAGGTACTAAGGGGCATACTAAGGGGGTACTAAGGGACATACTAAGAAGCTTCTAAGGGGCATACTAAGGGACATACTAAGGGGCATACTAAGAAGGTACTAAGGGGCATACTAAGGGGGTACTAAGGGGCATACTAAGAAGGTACTAAGGGGCATACTAAGGGGGTACTAAGGGGCATACTAAGGGGGTACTAAGGGGCATACTAAGGGGGTGCTAAAGGGCATACTAAGGGGCATACTAAGAAGGTACTAAGGGGCATACTAAGGGGGTACTAAGGGGCATACTAAGAAGGTACTAAGGGGCATACTAAGGGACATACTAAGGGGGTAGTAAGGGGCATACTAAGGGGGTACTAAGGGGCATACTAAGGGGGTACTAAGGGGCATACTAAGGGGGTACTAAGGGGCATACTAAGGAGCTTACTAAGGGGGTAGTAAGGGGCATACTAAGGGGGTACTAAGGGGCATACTAAGCGGCATACTATGGGGCATACTAAGGGGCGTACTAAGGGGCATACTAAGGGGGTACTAAGAAGGTACTAAGAGGCATACTAAGTGGGTACTAAGGGGCATACTAAGTGGCATACTAAGGGGGTACAATGGGGCATACTAAAGGGGTAGTAAGGGGCATACTAAGGGGTTACTAAAGGGCATACTAAGGGGCATCCTAATTGGGTACTAAGGGGCATACTAAGGGGGTAGTAAGGGGCATGCTAAGGGGGTACTTAAGGGCATACTAAGGGGGTACTAAGGGGCATACCAAGAGGCATACTAAGGGGCTTACTAAGGGGCATACTAAGGGTACTAAAGGGCATACTAAGGGGGTACTGAGAAGGTAAAAAGGGGGTACTACAGGGCATACTGAGGGGGTACTAAGAGGATACTAAGAGGCATACTAAGGGCGTACTAAGGGGCATACTAAAGGGATACTAAGAGGCATGCAACATAGGGGCATGCTATATACCATGTGGGGGCTAAAAAGGAGGGGTTATATTATGTGGGGGCTATACTATGTGCTTTTTGGGGGCTCCTGCACAGGATTGGGTCCTATACTATATAGGGGCTGCTACGGGGGAGGGCTATACTCTATGGGGACTGCTGCACAGGGGGAGGGAAAAGTTGGCAAGAAACACAAAATGGAAGCAGAGAAGACGTCCCCTGTGAGTCACCGAATACCGGCAATACAATCACCTATAAGGTCTGCAGGTGCACAGCCTCATCTACCGCTATATGGTGACTGCTGAGGGAGAGTACTGCTCTGTGCACAGCCTCATCTACCGCTATATGGTGACTGCTGAGGGAGAGTACTGCTCTGTGCACAGCCTCATCTACCGATATATGGTGACTGCTGAGGGAGAGTACTGCTCTGTGTATACTGGATGTTATGTAGTAATGGTATAAGGGGGGGGTGGCGTCTCTAATCAATGCTCAATTGTGGCGCCATATAAATGTGTGGGGGGGGGGAGCCTATTAACGTTCATACGTGGCGCCACATTACAAACATAGGGTGGTGCCTATCACATATGTGGCGCTATATTGTAAGTGTGTGTGTATAAAATGCTTTCCCCATACATTGTACAGGATAGGGACACTTTAGGGTCTATCCTGTTCCTATAATACCTAGAGACCGCAGAGCAGCAACCACTCCTCCTGATCTTTTGCAGCTATGCACTTTTAAGGCCGGGTTTACACAGCGTATGACACCGGCCGTGTCACATAACGGCTGGTGTCAGTGAACTTTAGCCCGGCCGGTACTGCTGTACTGCTCAGACGCAGGGCCGGTTTTAGACTAAAAGTGGCCCTGGGCAAAGTTGAAGGTGGGGCCCTAAATGCTTAAATATTGTAGCAGCAATTTAATTTTTACACTTTTGTTGGTGATACCTGCTGCTCGTGGTGGGTTCGGCCATCAGTGTAAGGAGTATGAGGCTCTCTGGACAGTCCTCTGACAGATGATATCAGTGGGCATAGGGGGTTAGGCTTGATGGAAAAATCAATGCCCAACCTCTTTGTTCTCAGAGAGACAAGCCGCCATCAGATCTATGTGGCTATGGCTTACCCCTCCCATAGAGAACACAGGAAAACTCAGCTGTGCCGAACATTCCTGTGTATTAGGAAGACAGGGCCAGATGATATATATATATATCATTAGTGATGTGTGTGCAGCTCTTGCTGTATATAGTGAACAATAAAGATATATACTACGTGATCACGTCCTCAGACCTTGTCTGTGGGATCCCCCAGTCCCAGCTCTCACTTCTGGTCCTCTCTCTGAAGTTATAGGCCGTTCAGCCAGTCACTGGCCGTAACAAACAGACAAGGTCTGAGGACACCGGAGAATGTGATCAGGTAAGTAACAGCTTTATTATGTTATACGCACAGCAGCCAATGATTTTTACACTTGCCAAAAGACAATGATCATTTGATTACTGTTGTCTCTATATACACAGAGCGATATCGGCCGGATTCGGACAATTTTCGTTCCGTGTATTATGGCCCTTAGTCAATTCAGAAGGTTACATGCCAGGACCGCCACTACATGTCAGGACTGCTGCTACATGCCAGGACCGCCGCTACATGCCAGGACTGCCGCTACATGCCAGGACTGCTGCTACATGTCAGGACTGCCACTACATGCCGGGACTGCCTCTACATGTCAGGACTGCTGCTACATGCCAGAACCGCCGCTCCGTGGGTGGGAGGAAAGAGGGGGGACATGGCAGGACTGCTGCTACATGCCAGGACCGCCGCTACATGGCAGGACTGCTGCTACATGCTAGGACCGCCGCTACATGCCAGGACTAACGCTAAATGCCAGGACTAACGCTACATGCCAGGACCGCCGCTACATGTCAGGACTGCTGCTACATGCCAGGACTCTCACTAGTGGTGTAAACACAAAAACTATTTATACTCACCTGACTTTTGAGTGCAGCGTCTTCTCTAAATGTGTAGATAGATAGATAGGAGATAGATAGATAGATAGATAGATAGATAGATAGATAGATAGAGAGTAGAAAACAAGCCGCACATCCAATTCCACTGTGGCGGGTGCTCAGGGAATAGAGAAAGATAGCGAGAGGCTATCGAAACGTTGCATCTGTTTGTTCACCATTTTTTTGGAATAAACTACACATTTTCTACTACCTGAGCTGGTGTGCTGTGGACTCTCCATCTTCTAGATAGATAGATAGATAGATAGATAGATAGATAGATAGATAGATAGATACATCGATAATATTTGAATGTTTTTATCATTTGCAGATTTCGGCTGTCCTCAGTATCCCATTCTGGTTTCTACAAAGATTTGGCAAAAAGATGGCAGCTTTTGGAATCTCTGTAAGTATTACTGCAGAACATGGCGCTCAGCGGCGTAGCTAATGTCTCCTGGGCCCTGGTGCGAGAGGTCAACTTGGGCCCCCCCCCTCCTCCTCCTTTCACGACCAAGTGATGCTATTGGTGTATATATGTATATATATATATATATATATATATATATATATATATATATATATAAACACCAAGACAGATATTACCAAGAACACCAGCATATTGGAAGAGAAAGTATTATCACCGTACATATTACCGCCATACTGTTACCGACCAAATCCTGTATACTGAGACCAATATTACCAGTAATACCAGTATATAGGAAGGAAACATTACTGCCACACCACAACCACTACCATCACCACCATATTGTTACTGACCAAATCCAGTATACTAAATCACCTCATCCAGTCATATAGAGGTGGATGCAGCTGTACACAGGCTCTATACACCATATACATTACAGTGCAGTTATATCAGGTGACTCACAGGAGACGTCTTTTCTGATCGGAGTTCTTTCCTTTTCATCTTCTCCATCCGTCCTGGGTCATTATGAGAACTTCTCCGAGCCAAGAATCCACAGAATCTGCCAGACAGACATATTAGTCTCCTCACACTGGCACCATCCTCATCTCTATACACGCTGCACATCTGTACTGTCCCCTTTACACCCTCATTTAGTGGGTAGCCCTGACTCTATGTGACCCCCTAATAATATATGCCCCCCTCTGTGTATCCCCTCTCCCCCCATGTTGTCCTCCTTATAGATGGCCCCCTCTCCCCCCACCCTCCCTTATAGATGGCCTCCTCTCCCTCCTCCATATAGATGGCCCCCTCTACCCCCTCCCTTATAGATGGCCTCCTCTCCCCCCTCCTTATAGATGGCCCCCTCTACCCCCTCCCTTATAGATGGCCCCCTCTCTCCTCACCCTCCCTTATAGATGCCCCCTCTCTTCCACCCTCCCTTATAGATGGCCTCCTCTCCCTCCTCCATATAGATGGCCCCCTCTACCCCCTACCTTATAGATGCCCCCCTCTCTTCCACCCTCCCTTATAGATGGCCCCCTCTCCCCCCACCCTCCCTTATAGATGGCCCCCTCTCCCCCCCTCCCTTATAGATGGTCCCCCCCTTATAGATGGCCCCCTTCCCCCCCTCCCTTATAGATGGTCCCCTTCCCCCCCTCCCTTATAGATGGTCCCCCCCCTTATAGATGGCCCCCTTCCCCCCCTCCCTTATAGATGGCCCCCTCTCCCCCCACCCTCCCTTATAGATGGTCCCCTTTCCCCCCACCCTCCCTTATAGATGGCCCTCTCCCCCCACCCTCCCTTATAGATGTTCCCCTTTCCCCCCTTCCTTATAGATGGTCCCCCCCCCCTTATAGATGGTCCCCTTCCCCCCCTCCCTTATAAATGGTCCCTCTTCCCCCCCTCATAGATACCCCCCTCTTTCCCCCCACCCTTATAGATGCCCCCCTCTTTCTCCCACCTTCATAGATGCCCCCCTCTTTCCCCCCACCCTCATAGATGTCCCCGTCTTTCCCCCCACCCTCATAGATGCCCCCACTTTCCCCCCACCCTCATAGATGCCCCCCTCTCCCCCCCCCCACCCTCATAGATGGTCCCCTTTCCCCCCACCCTCATAGATATCCCCCTCTTTCCCCCACCCTCATAGATGCCTCCCTCTTTCCCCCCACCCTCATAGATGCCCCCCTCTTTCCCCCCACCCTCATAGATGCCCCCCTCTTTTCCCCCACCCTCATAGATGCCCCCCTCTTCCCCCCACCCTGCAGGCTGATAAAAAAAAAAAAACTTAACTCACCTGACAACGCGCTCCCACATTGATCCTCACTCCTCCTGGTCTGTCCCCGGCTGCTGCGCAGCTGCCGGGGGTGTCACATCCTATCCCCGGCAGCGCGCGCATCCGAGAGCTCCCTGCGCGCCGGAACCGGAAGTCAGGGCCCAAGGCGCGCAGGGAGCTCTGGGATGCGCGACCTGCCCCGGATGAGACGCGACACCCCCGGCAGCCGCGCAGCAGCCGGGGGAAGACGGAGCCGGACATACATTTCAACAAGAAAAGAAGAGTATTATAGTAGACAAGGGTCTGATTATACATCAGGAAACCATCCATAGTCATAATCCTTGTTTAACAAAATAGAAAATGTTAAGATGAAAAATAGGAGCTTGATGTCCATGGTGACCAATTCTCTCTGAACCTTTTAATAGAGTTATTACCAAAGGCTATAGCCTCCTCATATTTGTAAGTGGTATTAATTTCTTGGATTGTGTCCTCTATTTTAGGAATTGCGAAACTCATCCCAGAGCGTCGGATGAGACGCGACACCCCCGGCAGCCGCGCAGCAGCCGGGGGAAGACGGAGCCGGACTCTTGTGACCGCAAGCAATCACAAGAGTGATTGATCGGGAGGGCCTCGCGGGCCCCCCTTCATGGCGGGCCCGGTCGCGGCGGCGACCGCCGCGACCGCGGTAGCTGCGCCACTGATGGCGCTGTATAAGTGTGTAAGTTCTAATAAAAACACATGCTGGGTACAAAAAGCCACACGACTAACATGTAAATGATCTAGTACTTACCATTCTAAGAGTAATTAAAGAGTTTGTCTCCCCTAACCACGTCCATATACTCTATCAGGCATCATACACAGGATGTCACGCTGACACTAACCTCTATGGGCAGGAATGTAGAGCCGCTAAGTATTTGTGGTACTCGACCAGTGACGTGCTGTGATGTTACTGGTGACGCCACTTCTGTGGTGGTTGGTCGGTTGTGTTGTACACCTCAGCCAGCGATAGTAATGTTGTGATGCCAGTGATAGTCCAGCACACAGGTGCGATGTTGGTACCTGCTTTAGTGTTGTGGCTGGCTGTACTTCCCCCAAATGGTCGGTGACCTGCCAGGCTGTGATGGGTCCCTTGGGCTCTTGTCACGGCAGTCCTGAGTACAGTAGAGGTAGTTGTAGCGGTGCTTGTATAGTTGAGAGCAGAGTGGAGCAGTGTAGAGGAGAGCAGTTTGTCAAGGGAGAAACTTCCTGAATTCCCCCCCCCCCCCCCCCCAAATCAACCGGTCTCAGAAAGTTATACAGGTTTGTAAATTACTTCTATTTAAAAATCTCAGGAACTCCTCCAGTACTTATCAGCTGTTGTATGTCCTGCAGGAAGTGGTGTATTCTCTCCAGCCTAACACAGTGCTCTCTGCTGCCACCTCTGTCCATGTCAGGAACTGTCCAGAGCAGCAGCAAATCCCCATAGAAAACCTCTCCTGCGCATCTACCTATCCCCAAAATGTTCTCTCCCACAGTGGTCGCTGGATTTAAGATGTGGATTATCTCGTACACATCAACAGGGACACGACATAATATTATATTGCCGAATACTCCACTAGATATATTACATGTCGCATTACCCAAAACCGACCTTTCTGAGTGGGTTTCGAAGGGTTTATCAGAATTAAACCAGTTATTCCGGGAAGGTGTTTTATGTTCTTTTTTAGATTTACAAAATGAATATCGCCTCCCAAAAGAAGACCTACAGAAATATCTAAAATTACGACAATTTCTACTAACTAGGAAACATACAAATGTGGATCTTATAAAAATCCTTAAATCCCAACCAACGGCCTTAAACCTATTTATGAAATATTAGGGAAAACTACCTCATTTGAAGCAATTGGACCATATGCTAAATAGTCCGCAGAACTGAATATTTCCCCCTCCGAGAAGACTGGAAACATGCTTTCTCATGGTCACACAAGGCCCTACAATGTATAGTTCATGTAGAGGCTATCACCAAAGCAAGGTTACAGTGGTACTACACCCCACTTAGACTTCACAAGATGTTCCCCTCATCCTCTAGTTTATGTTGGAGGGAATGTGGGTGTGAAGGATCATTACAGCACATTCTATGGTATTGCCCACGGATAACACAATATTGGAGTGAAATCTCTAAATTAGTGGACAAATTATTTAAAACTCAAATCCTACTAACACCCCAATTAGCACTTTTGCTCTTAGGGATCCATAGGATTCCACCACCGTTTCGCATTTTGTTTTGCAAAATAGTAGTAATTGCAAAACTATTCTTAACAAGAAGATGGAAATCTTCTTCTATTCCTAAAATAGAGGACACAATCCAAGAAATTAATACCACTTACAAATATGAGGAGGCTATAGCCTTTGGTAATAACTCTATTAAAAGGTTCAGAGAGAATTGGTCACCATGGACATCAAGCTCCTATTTTTCATCTTAACATTTTCTATTTTGTTAAACAAGGATTATGACTATGGATGGTTTCCTGATGTATAATCAGATCCTTGTCTACTATAATACTCTTCTTTTCTTGTTGAAATGTATGTATAATTGTTTGGAAATTATGTATGTTTGTTGGAAATGTTGTACGGTTCTAAGTTGTACAACTGGTTTTATTTGGAAAAGTTTGTTAAAAGCTAATAAATATATTGAAACAGAAAACCTCTCCTGCTCTGGGCAGTTCCTGACATGGACAGAAGTAGCAGCAGAGAGCACTGTGTCAGACTGGAAAGAATACACCGGTTCCTGCAGGGCATACAGCAGCTGATTACTACTGTAATTTGCAAATCCATATAACTTTCTGGTACCAGTTGTTTTGAAAAAAATTTCTAGAACGAGCTTGGAGAAGTGCTTTGCTGAGTCCTTCTCTCTGTCTTTCTTCAAGGGACAGATTCTGTAAAAAGTCTATGGAGTCCTTCTCTTACAGTGAGATGGGGAGAGAAGCACTCAGCAGAGCGCTTCTCCATACTTGTTCTTGACATGTCAGTTATTTGCAGGTCCGCATGGGATCCCGTCCGGAGCGTATACGATGTGTATACGCTCCGGCCAGGATCCCATAGCAGATAAGGCTATGTTCACAGGCGCATAAAGTACGGCCGTTGTTGTCATCGGCCGTACTTTTACGTAGCGTGAACATAGCCTTACTGTGAAAATAATAATAATTAGTAAACCAAATTTTATGTGATTCCTCGTCAAGCACCAACACAGTACACACACACTCATCTCCCCTTTCTGTGGGTGACAGTACCAATAGTCCGTGTGGGTCACTATTCCACTCCGGACCACCGTGATAAGCACCCAAGGGACCCTGCAACAACCCGGCAGGTCACTGTCCATAGGGGAACAAGGTATAACCGGCCCTTTAAAATAAAAGCAGGTGTGCCACCATACCTGTGTACCCAACCGGCACTGGCGTAACAACATAACATCACTGGGCCCGGCTATATCTCGGCCAACCACCATAGAGCTGGCTTCACACTTCACCACCTAGCAAGTGACAGGCCGTACCGACACACCGGGGGTCAACCCAGTATACAGTAAGGTGAGGACCAGCTACTTCTTAGGGATCGCATGCACATGGCTATTTTGGCATTTACATATAAGATGATGATGGTGTTATAAGGAATGAGACATTCTTTGGAGTTTACCTCCTCCTTTATTGGCCCTGAGAACATGATGACCTGTCATGTCTCTCCATTTAGCGGTTTTTATTTGTTTTTTAAGTAAAATCTTTTTGGGGTGTTTTTTTGTGTATTTAATGAATTACAAATAAAGATACTTTCTACATTTTGACACCTTGGTGTGCCAGTGCCTTAATTACATACTTTATATATAGTTGGTTCTAGTTGTCTTCTTGTATGTTGGCTTTATAGCCGCCGCTTTTTACCCAAAAGCTGCGCATCTTCTCCTTTGGTAGTTTAACTCTTTCTCCAAACCAGTCACAGTCCTGGGCGGTAATCGCACCTTTTGGGGCATGATTGACAGTCAGGGAACCTGCTGGGACACTGGGAAGCCGGATGACATCTTGGGGATATGCCAACACACCGGTGACCAAGCAGGTTGCCTGACTGTCAATCATTCCCCAAGAGGTGCGATTACAGCCCAGGAACTGTGACTGGTTTGGAGAAAGACACTGCCCAGATACCTAGATAAAACTAAATCACATACAATGCCAGAAAAGATAAAACAGTGACTTTGGGCGTTTTGAAAATACAGATGACCATCACAATATATGGTGGGAACTATTGCAGCTTGCTTTATTATGCTATTTTTGGGGGTTTAGAACTCAAAAAAGGTGGTGAATTGTTCCATTTAAAAGGTTTATCCAAGCTCAAGAAAACACAGCTACTTTTTTTTAGCAAAAACAGCGCCACCCCTGTCCTTAGGTTGTGTGTGGTATGGCAATTCAGCTTAATTCATTTGAATGGAACTGAGCTAAAAAACCTACACCCAAACTGAGGACAGGAGCAGTGCTGTTTCTATAAGAAAGCGGCCATTTTTTTCTAAGCCTGGGTAACCCCTTTAAGTGTATAAATAACAATCCTTAGTGCAAAATACCATACATGCCTATGTGTAAGTATAGAATCCCGTCTGCTCCCCTTCTTCCATCCATACCCCTTCTCTATATCCCTCTTCTCACCTCTCCTGGTTGAACCTGATGGGCCTTTTCTGATGTGTTTTTTTTTTAACCTTACTAACTATGTGTCCTGTTGGCTCCTTACCCTTGTACTGTTAAAGGAGTGCTCCAGGCAGGTTTTTTTTATTATAATACTGCTGGGTGGGGGGATGAAAACAATGACATCCATTCACGTCCCCGCTGGAGCTCTGGAATTGGGGAGATAAGTGGACGTCATTGATTTCATCCACTCCCTCTTCGGCGATACTAAAAAAAGGCCTCCCGCCCCGGAGTACCCCTTTAGATAAGATGATGGAAGCAGGGCCGTTTTAATACATTGGTGGGCCCAGTGCACAGCCCTCAAGAGTGGGCCCCCCCTTTCCCTTTCAGCACATTGTATAATGTACTGAATTTGCCCCCACACTGTATCAAGAGCCCCAATACATACAGTAGTTACCTTATAACACTATTTCCACCATACAGTGATTACATATTACATAAAAACTGCACTAAACAGAACAGAAAGATATCACCGATGATACCATTACATAATACCGCCCTAACACTACAACCCTATAACAGAGTGCAGTTACATCCAGTGACTCACCGGGGGCGTCTTCTCCGATCAGAGTCTGTCACCTTTTCTTTTTCTCTCCATCCAGCCTGGGCCACCTTGAAGTCTTCTCCTGGCTGTGAATCTTCTCTCCAGAATCTGCCAGACAAATATTTTAGGCTCCAACACATACAGTAGTCAGGTCCATTGTACCTCTATACAGTAGTTACACCCCTCTGTACCCCTACATAATTACACCCCTCTGTGCCTCCATAGTTTTAAGGTGTCCCTGAAGTATATAGACCCTCATGTGCTCCTCCAGTTATATACAGCCCTCCTGTGCGCTCCCCCATTAGTATATAGCCCCTCATGTGCTCCTCCAGTTATATACAGCCCTCCTGTGCCCTCCCCCATTAGTATATAGCCCCCCTGTGCACTCTCCCCAGTAGTATATAGCCCCCCCCTGTGCTCTCCCACAATAGTATATAGCCCCCCTGTGCTCTCCCACAATAGTATATAGCCCCCCTGTGCTCTCCCCCAATAGTATATAGCCCCCCTGTGCTCTCCAATAGTATATAGACCCCTATGCTCTCCCACAAAAGTATATAGCCCCCCTGTGCTCTCCCCCAATAGTATATAGCCCCCCTGTGCTCCCTCCAATAGTATATAGCCCCCTGTGCTCTCCCCAATAGTATATAGCCCCCTGTGCTCTCCCCAATAGTATATAGCCCCCCAGTGCTCTCCATAATATATAGCCCCCCTGTGCTCTCCCCCATAGTATATAGACCCCTGTGCTCCCCAATAGTATATAGACCCCTGTGCTCCCCAATAGTATATAGCTCCCTGTGCTCCCCAATAGTATATAGCTCCCCTGTGCTCCCCAATAGTATATAGCCCCCTGTGCTCCCCAATAGTATATAGCTCCCCTGTGCTCCCCCATAGTATATAGCCCCCTGTGCTCCCCAATAGTATATAGCCCCCTGTGCTCCCCCATAGTATATAGCCCCCCTGTGCTCCCCCATAGTATATAGCTCCCCTGTGCTCCCCCATAGTATATAGCTCCCCTGTGCTCCCCAATAGTATATAGCTCCCCTGTGCTCCCCCATAGTATATAGCTCCCCTGTGCTCCCCCATAGTATATAGCTCCCCTGTGCTCCCCCATTGTATATAGCCCCCTGTGCTCCCCCATTGTATATAGCTCCCTGTGCTCCCCAGTAGTTTATAGCCCCCTGTGCTCCCCTATAGTATATAGCTCCCCTGTGGTCCCCAGTAGTATATAGCCCCCTGTGCTCCCCCATAGTATATAGCTCCCCTGTGGTCCCCATAGTATATAGCCCCCCTGTGCTCCCCCATAGTATATAGCTCCCCTGTGCCCCCCCATAGTATATAGCTCCCCTGTGCTCCCCAATAGTATATAGCTCCCCTGTGTTCCCCCATAGTATATAGCTCCCCTGTGCTCCCCCATAGTATATAGCCCCCTGTGCTCCCCCATTGTATATAGCTCCCAGTGGCGGATTAAATGTAACAAAAACCTATATTAGGGTCTCTGACCAATAATAAACAAATAGGGTTCACTCTATATGTCCAAAACCAAAAAAACCCCTAAGTTAACGTAAATCACATACCAAGATTAATTTAACAAAATATTAATCCTTTATTATTGTATCAATCCCAAACCTATCCCATAAAAACAACATATACACATAAGACACTTAAAAAACACGGTGCAGGGGACCATAAGAATCTATAACATATTGCAATACATCAGCAAACAAAAAAAGGGGGAAGCAAAGCTATAATAGTTTACATAAATAATGGGATTCCAGATGGTTAGAATCAAGTATTTAAAGTGCTATGTGCAGCCAATATACAAACAACCAGGTACTGAGTATAGAAAAAGGGAATACATTAGTATATTACATGGCTAATATTGCCATCCCTGAAGTAACACAACCTCAGACCAGTGCCAAAACACATGGAATCCCAAACCCCTTGTGCTGCGGCCCCTGCACCTCACCCTCCAACGCGTTTCGTAGACCTTTCTGCACCGTGTTTTTTAAGTGTCTTATGTGTATATGTTGTTTTTATGGGATAGGTTTGGGATTGATACAATAATAAAGGATTAATATTTTGTTAAATTAATCTTGGTATGTGATTTACGTTAACTTAGGGTTTTTTTTGGTTGCGGATTAAATGTACCCGGGCTGTCCACCCAACCTGGCCCCCCCCCCAGTCAATCTGCCCACATTATGATCCGCTACTGCCCCCCCCACGCTGTCCCCAAAAAACACTGCCTGCCTCCCCTCCCTGCTGACCCCAATAAACATAATGTTTGGTCCCTTGCTGCTACCCCCAGTAAGCATTGTCCACCCCACTTCCGCTGCCCCCAATAAACATATTGCCAACTCACCCTGATGTTGCGCACATCCCCCCCCAAGGTCAAAGCAGCACAGAGGATGTCAGGAGAGGAGGGGGCTGATCTTATAGGGGAGGTCACAGCAGCACAGAGGATGTCAGGAAAGGAGGGTGCTGATCTTATAGGGGAGGTCAAAGCAGCACAGAGGAGTTCAGGAGAGGAGGGTGCTGATCTTATAGGGGAGGTCACAGCAGCACAGAGGATGTCAGGAGAGGAGGGTGCTGATCTTATAGGGGAGGTCACAGCAGCACAGAGGAGTTCAGGAGAGGAGGGGGCTGATCTTATAGGGGAGGTCACAGCAGCACAGAGGATGTCAGGAAAGGAGGGTGCTGATCTTATAGGGGAGGTCAAAGCAGCACAGAGGAGTTCAGGAGAGGAGGGTGCTGATCTTATAGGGGAGGTCACAGCAGCACAGAGGATGTCAGGAGAGGAGGGTGCTGATCTTATAGGGGAGGTCACAGCAGCACAGAGGAGTTCAGGAGAGGAGGGGGCTGATCTTATAGGGGAGGTCACAGCAGCACAGAGGATGTCAGGAGAGGAGGGGGCTGATCTTATAGTGGAGGTCAAAGCAGCACAGAGGATGTCAGGAGAGGAGGGTGCTGATCTTATAGGGGAGGTCACAGCAGCAAAGAGGATATCAGGAGAGGAGGGTGCTGATCTTATAGGAGAGGTCACAGCAGCACCGAGGATGTCAGGAGAGGAGGGGGCTGATCTTATAGGGGAGGTCAAAGCAGCACAGAGGGTGTCAGTAGAGGAGGCTGCTGGTCTTATAGGGGAGGTCACAGCATCACAGCAGCACAGAAGATGTCAGGAGAGGAAGGTGCTGATCTATAGGGGAGTTCCCAGCAGCACAGAGGATGTCAGGAGAGGAGGCTGCTGGTCTTATAGGGGAGGTTCCAGCAGCACAGAGGATGTCAGGAGAGGAGGGTGCTGATCTATAGGGGAGGTCACAACAGCACAGAGGGTGTCAGGAGAGGAGGGTGCTGATCTTATAGGGGAGGTCACAGCAGCACAGAGGATGTCAGGAAAGGAGGGTGCTGATCTTATAGGGGAGGTCAAAGCAGCACAGAGGAGTTCAGGAGAGGAGGGTGCTGATCTTATAGGGGAGGTTCCAGCAGCACAGAGGATGTCAGGAGAGGAGGGTGCTGATCTATAGGGGAGGTCACAACAGCACAGAGGGTGTCAGGAGAGGAGGGTGCTGATCTTATAGGGGAGGTCACAGCAGCACAGAGGATGTCAGGAAAGGAGGGTGCTGATCTTATAGGGGAGGTCAAAGCAGCACAGAGGAGTTCAGGAGAGGAGGGTGCTGATCTTATAGGGGAGGTCACAGCAGCACAGAGGATGTCAGGAGAGGAGGGTGCTGATCTTATAGGGGAGGTCACAGCAGCACAGAGGAGTTCAGGAGAGGAGGGGGCTGATCTTATAGGGGAGGTCACAGCAGCACAGAGGATGTCAGGAGAGGAGGGGGCTGATCTTATAGTGGAGGTCAAAGCAGCACAGAGGATGTCAGGAGAGGAGGGTGCTGATCTTATAGGGGAGGTCACAGCAGCACAGAGGGTGTCAGTAGAGGAGGCTGCTGGTCTTATAGGGGAGGTCACAGCATCACAGCAGCACAGAAGATGTCAGGAGAGGAGGGTGCTGATCTATAGGGGAGTTCCCAGCAGCACAGAGGATGTCAGGAGAAGAGGCTGCTGGTCTTATAGGGGAGGTCCCAGCAGCACAGAGGATGTCAGGAGAGGAGGGTGCTGATCTATAGGGGAGGTCACAACAGCACAGAGGGTGTCAGGAGAGGAGGGTGCTGATCTATAAGGGAGGTCACAGCAGCACAAAGGATGTCAGGAGAGGAGGGTGCTATTTAATATATAATTTATGTGGTATAACCATTTTTTGTATAAGCAGAAAAGTTTTAAAGTTGGAAAAAAGCATTTTTTCACAATTTTTCACGTTATTTTGGGTTTTTTCATAAAGATTTGTTATAAGTATCGACTTCAATGTACAAGAAATGTGAAGTACAATATGTCACGAGAAAACATTCTCAGAATCAGCCAGATAGGCAAAAGCATTCCGAAATTATTAATGAATAAAGTGACACTGGTCATATTCATAAAATTTGCTCCGGTCCTTAAGGCCATTTCAGACCCGGTCTTTAAGGGGTTAATGTTATATATAATACAAAATGTTTCCGTAGGCAGGGTTCAACTTAAAAGCAGGCTTGTGAAACCTTGATTACCCAGCCTGGCTCGGTCTAGTTTTGTTTTTTTCTTTTGCATTCTTCAAAGACCACCTAAAGGCGAAGTCAAGGTCTTGACGTCAGGCGTGATAGAAAAGACAACTCTGGTGGGACTCCAACCCATAACCTTTGAATCACTACACTTTTCTAGAAGTCCAATGCGCTATCCATTGCGCCACAGAGCCACGAGCTTGGGCGCATGTGCTCATTTTTCAGCCCAGGTGGAACCAGTACCACTCCTTGCTTTCTAGATAATGCAAGGCTTGACTCTGGTGATACTCGAAGCCACAAGCTCGGAATGGAAGCCTTCTCCTAGAAGGCAAAGAGGGGACCAAAAAGCTGCATATGTGGTAGAAGAAAGAGATTTATGGCATTTTATAATCAACTGCATAAGGGCTTGTCGATATACCTAGAAATTGGCATTTTTCTACACCACCTAAGGCCGTAGACAAAGATGTAACAAGACAAAAGTCAACTCTGGTGGGACTCGAACCCACAACCTTTGAATGCCTTCCTTGCCCTAGAAGTCCAATGTGCTATCCATTGCGCCACAGAGCCTTACGCTTGCTTGGCCAACCATTTCCCCCCACCAGCTCACAGGTAACTGGGGCTAGCCTTTTCTCATGGAATGCTGGAAGATAATTCTTCTATAGGGGAAAATTTTCGAAGGCACCAGAGAAAAGCACAGCTTTACATTTTGCTCTCACTCCATGTTTTTGCGATGTTGATGGTTGATTGAATACTTTTTTTTTTTTTAAATTGGATACAATAAAAGTCTTGGTAAAAGTCAAGAAAACCGGATGATGCTACTAGTCCACTCATACAGTTTAGCCCCAGGCAGGTTTTAACTGAAGACCAGGGCTCTAAAACATTAACTCTGTAGCCTGGTTCTGTCTAGTTTTGTTTCTCTTTGCCATCTTTCAAAGATCTCCTAAATGAGGATTCTAGTGTCAAGGAGCCATTGGCGAGCCGCAGAAGCACACCGCCCAACTCCCCACCTCTGCCTGACTGATGTACAGGGCTTGGCTTCCAGCACTGAGCCCTGTACATCAATCAGTCAAGGCTGGAAACCGGTGGGGTAGGGAGGAGTCATGCAGGCTCAGGCTTGGCAACACCTCCTTGACACTTGAGCATGATTTACAGTTGACAGATTGTCTTTAACCCCTTGCCGCAAAATGACGTTTGGGGAACGTCATGTAAAGTAGGTACTTAATGCAACATGACGTTCCCCAAACGTCATGTTGTTCCTGCCTCCCCCCGCAGCCCGTAAGTGAGATCGGGCAGCGGGAGGAGGCAGTATCACACCACATCCTCCCGCTGCCTCTGCCCGGAGGGGAGCCGCGCTCCCCCCGGGCAGTTAACCCCATAAACGCCGCGGTTGATGCGACCGCAGCGTCTATGGGGGAGATGTGGTGTTCGCCGCTGATCGGGCGGCGGGAGGAGGCTGCAGGACGTTGCCTCCTCCCGCCGCCACTGTCACAGTGTCCCCTGGCCCCCCTTCCCCTGCCGCCGGTACCGGAGATCGCCGATATCAACATTATACCGGCAATCTCCGGTACCGGCGCCGCCGACAGCTTTCATCTCCCCCCACCGTGGATTCACGGTGGGGGGAGATGAAAATGTAATAATCAGACCCCAGATCAGCCCCCCTAGTGCCCCGATCACTAACCCGCTCCCTCCCCGGGCGGCCATCAGATCCAAGATGGCCGCCCCCATCCCTGCGAATAAACGATGTTTGTTCGCAGGGATGGAAATGAAAGAATGATCAAAGCCCCATGCTCTCCGCCACCGGAGGTAGCGGAGAGCATGGGGCAGTGATCGGGGACCCCCCTGTGGGGTCCCGGAACAGGCGATCGGCGGTATATACTATATACCGCCGATCGCCTGTTCCCAGTGCTGCCGGCACTTTTTATCCCCTGTCACCATAAATCATTGGTGACAGGGGATAAAAAGTGTCACCGTGCCCCCCCCCAAGTCGCCCCCCACCCCCCCAGTCACCCCCGTCCCCCAGTCACCCGCCCTTCCCATTATACGTTACCTGATCCTGGAGCTCCTTCCTCTTCGGTGTCCTGGCTGCTTCTGATGTGCGCATGTGCGCCAGAAGCATCCAGCTCTGAAAATTTAAAGTGACAGAGACCAATTTGGTCTCTGTCACTAAACTATGATTACTGTGATAGAAAATATCACAGTAATCATAGTAATACAGTGAAAATGAATGGATAAAGTACAAAAAGTGAAAAAACACACAAAAAAAAAACACACACACTTTTTATTATAGTAATAATTGCAGTTTACTCCCAAATTACCCCTAACCCCCCCAGATTACCCGTAACCACCGCACGTTGCCCATAACCGCCCCAGGTTGGCCGAAATCACGCCAGATTGCACGTAACCACCACACATTGCCTGTAACAACCGCACATTGCCCGTAACCACCGCACGTTGCCCGTAACAACCGCACATTGCCCGTAACCACCGCACGTTGCCCATAACCGCCCCAGGTTGGCCGAAATCACGCCAGATTGCACGTAACCACCGCATGTTGCCCGTAACCACCGCACATTGCCCGTAACCACCGCACGTTGCCCGTAACCACCGCACATTGCCCGTAACCACCGCACGTTGCCCGTAACCACCGCACGTTGCCCGTAATCATGCCAGATTGCCCGTAACAACCACACGTTGCCTCTAACCACCCCAGGTTGCATGTAATCACAACAGATTACCCGTAACCACCCCAGGTTGCCCATAATCACGCCAGATTACACTTAACCACCGCATGTTGCCCGTAACCACCGCACGTTGCCGATAACCACTGCACATTGTCCGTAACCACCGCACGTTGCCCGTAATCACGCCAGATTGCACGTAACCACCGCACGTTGCCCCTAACCGCCCCAGGTTGCCTGTAATCACACCAGATTACCCGTAACCACTGCACGTTGCCCCTAATCGCCCCAGGTTGCCCGTAATCACGCCAGATTACACGTAACCACCGCACGTTGCCACTGACGGCCGCACGTTGCCACTGACGGCCGCACGTTGCCACTGACGGCCGCACGTTGCCACTGACGGCCGCACGTTGCCACTGACGGCCGCACGTTGCCTCTAACCACCCCAAATTGCCAAAGACCCCCTCCAGATTGCCGTAACCAACCCAAATTACATATAAGCACTTCAGTTTATCCGTAACCAACCCAGATTGTCCGTAACCACCCCACGTTGGCCGTAACCACAGCAGCTTACCTGTAACCACCCTAGATTGTCTGTAACCACCGCAGATTACCCATAACCACCTCCAGATTACCCGTAACCACCTCCAGATTACCCGTAACCACCCCACATTACCTGTAATCTAATTTTTTTATTGTATTTTAGTAACTGCGCTATTCTAATAACTGTTTCTAGCTGCGGTTTTGCTCCAGCAAATTGGCGCTCCTTGCCTTCTGAGCCCGTCTGTGTGCCCATACAGTGGTTTATGCCCACATATGGGGTACTGTTCTACTCAGGAGAACCTGCGTTACAGATTTTGGGGTACGTTTTCTTTCCTGTTCCTCGTGAAATTTAGAAATTTCCAACTAAAGGAACATATTACTGGAAAAATTCGAGTTTTTCATTTTTACTGTCTACTTTTGAATACTTTCCTCTAATACCTGTGGGGTCAAAATGGTCACCACACCCCAAGATAAATTCTTTGAGGGGTGTACTTTCCAAAATGGGGTGACTTATGGCGAGATTTTACTACGCTGGCACTACAGGTGCACTAAAAAATGCACCTGGCGCTCAGAAACTTCTTCAGCAAAATCTGCACTGAAAATGCTAATTGGCGCTCCCTTCCTTCTGATCCCTGCTGTGTGCCCATACAGTGGTTTATACCCACATATGCGGTACCGTTCTACTCACGAGAACCTGCGTTATAAATTTTTGGGTACATTTTCTCTCCTGTTCCTCATGAAATTGAGAAATTTCAAACTAAACAAACATATTATTGGAAAAATTTGAGTTTTTCTTTTTTACTCTCTACTTTTAAATACTTTCCTCTAATACCTGTGGGGTCAAAATGGTCACCACACCCCAAGATGAATTCTTTGAGGGGTGTACTTTCCTAAATGGGGTGACTTTTGGGGGGGTTCTATTCTGCTGACACTACAGGGGCGCTGCAAACGCACCTGGCGCTCAGAAACTTCTTCGGAAAAATCTGCACTGAAAATGCTAATTGGCGCTCCTTCCCTTCTGAGCCCAGCTGGGTGCCCATACAGGGGTTTATGCCCACATATGGGGTACCATTCTACTCAGGAGAACCTGCGTTACAGATTTTGGCATGCAGCTTCTCCCCTGTTCCTCGTGAAATTGAGAAATTTCCAACTAAACGAACATATTATTGGAAAAATTCTAGTTTTTCAATTTTACTGTCTTATTTTGAATACTTTCCTCTAATACCTGTGGGGTCAAAATGGTCAACACACCCAAAGATGAATTCCTTGAGGGGTGTACTTTCCAAAATGGGGTGACTTATGGGGGTTTCTCGTCTGCGGACACTACAGGGGAGCTGCAAACGCACCTGGCGCTCAGAAACTTCTTCAGAAAAATCTGCATTGAAAAAGCTAATAGGCGCTCCTTCCCTTCTGAGCCCAGCTGTGTGGCCATACAGTGGTTTACGCCCACATATGGGGTACCGTTGTATTCAGGAGAACCTGCGTTACAAATTTTGGGGTACTTTTTTTCTCTTGTTCCTCGTGAAATTGAGAAATTTCAAACTAAACAAACATATTATTGGAAAATTTCGTGTTTTTCCTTTTTACTGTCTAATTCTGAATACTTTCCTCTAATACCTGTGGGGTCAAAGTGCTCATCCTACCCAAAGATGAATTCTTTGAGGGGTGTAGTTTCGAAAATGGGGTGACTTTTGGGGGGATTCTATTCTGCGGACACTACAGGGGCTCTGCAAACGCACCTGGCGCTCAGAAACTTCTTCAGCAAAATCTGCATTAAAAAAGCCAATTGTCGCTCCCTTCCTTCTGAGCCCTGCTGTGTGCCCATACAGTGGTTTACGCCCACATATGGGGTACCGTTGTATTCAGGAAAACCTGCGTTACAAATTTTGGCATGCTTTTTTTCTCATGTTCCTTTTGAAAATGAGAAACTTTAATCTAAACGTTTATATTATTTGAAAATTTAAATTTTCGATTTTTTTACGGCCTAATTGTGAATACTTTCCTCCAGCCCCTGTAGGGTTAAAATGCTCATTATCCCCCTAGATTAATTCTTTAAGGTGTCTAGTTTCCAAAATGGGGTCACTTATGGGGGTTTCCAGTATACAAGCCTTCTAAATCCATTTAAAAAAAGAACTGGTCCCTAAAAAGAATCAGTTTTGGAAATTTTCACAAAATGTGATAATTTGCTAATAAATTTCTAAGCCCAGTAACACCCTAAAAAAGTAAAATATGTTTCCAAAATTATGCCAGAATAAAGAGGACATATTGGTAATGTGATTTAGCAACTAATTTATGTGCTATGACTTGCTTTTTTAGAAGCAGAGAATTTCAGAAGTTCATAAAATGCAAAATTTTCAAATTTTTCATGATATTTTGATGTTTTTCACAAAAAATACACAAAGTAGTGACCAAATTTTGCTACTAATATAAAGTGCCATATGTGACGAAAAAACAATCTCAGAATCGCTAGCATACGTTACAGCATCACTGAGCTATAAGCGCATAAAGTGAGACAGGTCAGATTTTGAAAAATGAGCCTGGTCATTAAGGCCAAAACAGGCTTTAGAGGCAAGGGGTTAATGTCACACGTGATACAAAAGACGACTCTGGTGGTGGGACTCGAACCCAAGACCTTTGAATCACGTCCTGATTCTAAAAGTCCAATGCTGAATGGCCAAAAGGAAAAATTCCTTCCCAGGGCAATATTTTAAAAGGCACCAGAGAAAATCTGAGCTGGGGAATGTGTTCATCACACACTTGAACTTTCAGCACGATATAGAGCTGGCAAATTGCCTTTAATGTCACATATAATACAAAATGTTTCCGTAGGTAGGCTTCAACAAAAAAGCAGGCTTGTGAAACCTTGATTACCAAGCCTGGCTCGGTCTAGTTTTGGTTTTTCTTTTGCATTCTTCAAAGACAACCTAAAGGCGAAGTCAAGGTCTTGACGTCAGGCGTGATAGAAAAGACGACTCTGGTGGGACTCGAACCCACAACCTTTGAATCACTACACTTTTCTAGAAGTCCAATGCGCTATCCATTGCGCCACAGAGCCACGCGCTTGGGCACATGTACTCAGTTTTTAGCCCAGGTGGAACCAGTACCTCTCCTTGCTTTCTAGATAATGCAAGGCTTGACTCTGGTGATACCACAAGCTCGGAATGGCTGCCTTCTCCTAGAAGGCAAAGAGGGGACCAAAAAGCTGCATATGTGGTAGAAGAAAGAGATTTATGGCATTTTATAATCAACTGCATAAGGGCTTGTCGATATACCTAGAAATTGGCATTTTCCACAGCATGCTCCTTCATGACAGCACCATGAATGGAGGATGCTCTGCTTGTCTCTATAGAGACAGGAACACAGACAAGTTTAAAAGGCCCCTCCCCAGGCACACCCCCAGTGCTTCCTGTCCCTACAGAGAGGACGGCAACTTTGTTCCTGCCAGAAGGAACCTTACCAGTGCGGGCTGCGGCGGCTGGGCCCTTCAAGCCAGCTGGTGAGCGGGTCGATCGGGGTCTTCGTGGCCTCGTTCCTCCCCTGTTTTACGGAGCTCGGTGCCTCTCTGAGCAGAGGCCTCCCGAGTTTCCAAGCCTCCGTTGCTCCGGGAGGTGGCAGGAGTCTCCAGGAGACGCGCGCGTTCCGGTGGGGGCGGCCATCTTTTCTGACGTCACAGGAAGTGACGATTGCAGTTTGCAAGGACACTTCCGGGTCGCGGCAGCGTCCGGCGCAGTGGCAAGCGCGGGAGACTCTATAAGAGTCAGCTGCATGGCCTGCTTTGTCTCTCCCCCTGCAGCTATGGAGCAAGTCCACAGTCCGGAGCCCGGACGCCGCACACCGACAGGAGAGCTGGAGACCCCAAGGAGAAGAGAGTCAAAGAGATGTGTTATGTGCAAGATTACCCTAGAGTTGTCTTATAGCAAACAACTATGTACCTCCTGTATCTCTAATGTGTTAAGGGACGAGAAACAGTCCCTCATGCAGGATATTAGATCTATTGTAAAGGAGGAGATGAGAAAGCCCTCGGCTTCTGGCTCTAAAACTAAGGATAATCCTGTTCCTAGGAAAAGGATTAGACAGATCTCTACCTCCTCATCCAGCTCCGATAATGCTGTGCATGTGACATCTGATATAGAGCTGGAGGAGGAAGAGAGGTTGGATAATGATAATGATGATGAGGAGGAGGTTGGGAATGTTTCTCATACTCCTGCTACGGTTAAAAAATATTTCTTTGACTCCTCTGACATTGAGACCCTAATCAAAGCAGTCAGAGAGACCATGAACTTAGAAGAGACTGCTCAAGAAAGTTCAGTGGTGGATGAGATGTTTGGTGGCCTAAAGGCAAAAAAGCATACAGTATTCCCCATTAACGCAAATCTAAAGGACTTGGTGTTAGAGGAGTGGGAACAGACTGAGAAAAGGTTTTCCGTCTCTAGAGAGATAAAAAATCGTCTTATGTTTGATAAAACCGAAACAAATATCTGGGATGAGATCCCTAAGATAGACGTCCAGGTAGCCAAAGTAGCAAAAAGGACCTCTATCCCCTTTGAGGACTCCAGCCAGTTAAGAGATCCTATGGATAGGAAGGGTGACTCCTTACTTAAAAAAGTTTGGGAAGCCACCTCCTATACCACCAAAACAAACATCGCTGCCACATCTATAGCTAGGACCATGTCAGTCTGGTTAAACCAGCTGGAAGTCCTATTAGCTGAAGAAAACCCCTAGAGAAAAGATTTTGGGCACTCTGCCTTTATTAAAGATGGCCACTGGTTTCTTGGCCGACGCCTCGGCCGAGTCCATTCGGTCTAGTGCAAAAATAGCTACCTTATCTAATTCAGTCCGGAGGACCCTCTGGTTAAGGTCTTGGTCGGGGGACACATGGTCCAAAAACAAACTATGCTCCATTCCCTTTAAAGGGGAGTATGTGTTTGGAGCAGAGCTAGATAAAATCCTTGATAAGGCAGCAGATAAAAAGAAGGATTTACCGGATGAGTCTAAGGGAAAAAAGCAGCCCTTTCGGAAAACCCGTTTTTCCTCTAAAGACTATAAGGGGAAAGGGAAGACGGGAAGGTGGAGTTACCCCAAAGGGGGAGGTAGAGGGAGAGGTTTCCTCCTTAACCCCAATACTAACCAGTCCACCTCTACAAAACAATGACGGATCCCTGGTCGGGGGAAGGCTTCTCCAGTTTGCCCGGGATTGGCAGAACATTACCTCAAACCCCTGGGCCCTGAACATTGTTCAGGTAGGCTACAAGATAGAGTTCAGCAGCCTTCCCCCGACCAGGTTTCTCATTACAGACGCGGGATCAGTAAAACAAAACAATCTAATCCTCAAAGGGATAGAGGATATGATTGCTCTAGGGGCAGTGGTACCAGTTCCAATTTCGGAAGAAAAGCAGGGGTATTACTCCAGCCTCTTCTTGGTAAAAAAACCAAATGGAACGTACAGAACAATAATCAACTTAAAATATCTGAACAAATGGATTGTCTATCGCCGTTTCAAGATGGAAACGATAAAGACAATCATTCCCTTGATCCCGCCGGGCTCCTTCATGGTCTCTATAGACCTGAAGGATGCCTACTACCACGTCCCAATCCACCCCAGATATCACAAATACCTCAGATTTGCGATTCTCCGGGAGGGAGTGGTACGACATTTCCAATTTTGTTGTCTCCCCTTCGGGATATCCTCAGCCCCGAGGATATTTACGAAGCTGGTGATAGAGATGGTAGCCCATCTCAGGAAGGAAGGAATTTGCCTATTTCCTTATTTAGACGACTTCCTCCTGATAGCCCAGTCAGAAGAGACTCTCCTGTCCCAACTCACATCAGTAATGAAGCTAATTACTCGATTGGGTTGGATAATAAACTTTCCAAAGTCAGACCTAACCCCAACCAGACAGAAAGTGTTTTTGGGGGTCTTGCTAGATTCCCAACTGCAGACCTCTTTTCTTCCCTTAGAAAAGCAGACTCGCATTCTACAAGAATTCTCCGAGTTCAGAGCCAAGAACAAGGCCTCACTCCGACAATGCATGAGGATACTAGGCCTCATGACCTCCTCCATAACTTGTGTAGCTTGGAGTCAGGCCCACTCAAGAATTCTTCAGAGTCGGATCCTGTCCTCCTGGGACATAATCCAAGATCTTTAGACAAAAAGATTCTGTTAGGCCAGAAGGTAAAGGATTCCCTTTCCTGGTGGCTCTGTCCCAAAAACTTGCAAACAGGGGTCTTGTGGGTTCAGCAGCCGGTAGTGTCACTTACAGTAGACGCCAGCGGCTCAGGCTGGGGGGCTCAGTGTCTAGGTCATTATGCCCAGGGCAAGTGGTCTCAGGAGATTTCAGTTTGCTCCTCAAACCTAAGAGAGCTGCTAGGGGCTTGGCTAGCGCTCTAACATTTTCAGGACTCTCTAGAGGGTCAACACATCAAGATACTCTCGGACAATGTAACGACCGTAGCTTATCTGCGTCACCAGGGAGGCACAAAATCTCTACTCCTCCAGAGTGTATCAGACAATATCTTCACCTGGGCAGAAAACCAGGTTCTATCCATTACAGCAGTCCACCTGAGAGGGATTCACAATGTAAAGGCAGACTATTTAAGTCGCCAACAAATACTTCCAGGGGAATGGTCCCTGAATCAGGAAGTATTTCAGATAATAATACAGAAATGGGGGTTGCCTCAGGTGGACCTTTTCGCCTCTCGAATAAACAGAAAGGTAGAAGTATTTTGTTCCCTCAACCGGTTAGACAGTCCCTGGGTGCTGGATTCTCTGTCAGTTCCATGGAATATGAATCTAGCCTATGCCTTCCCTCCCTTCCCAATAATTCCTCTAGTACTGAGAAAGATCAGGGGAAGTCAAGCCACGGTAATCCTGGTAGCCCCTCTCTGGACAAAGAGAAATTGGTTTCCAATGTTAGAAGAAATGTCAGTAGAGGGTCCACTATTTCTTCCAGTGAGGAAGGATCTCCTACTCCAGGGCCCAGTGGTCTATCCAGGGGTAGAGAAACTAAAGTTAGCTGCGTGGCTCCTGAGAGGGAAATTCTAGTACGTAAGGGTCTGTCTGATAAGGTAATATCTACTCTTCTACTTAGTAGAAAAGGTTCTACCTCAGCTATATACAAGAGATACTGGACAACCTTCTTGAACTGGTATAACCCAAAGATTCCTGACCTAGAAAGTCCTGACATACCAGCTATTCTAGACTTTCTCCAGGAGGGCCTAGATAAAGGGCTTAGTCTAAGTACATTAAAGGTACAGGTCTCGGCTTTATCTAGTTTTTTTGAGACTTCCTTGATGGAGAACAAACTAATCAGCAGATTTATCAAAGCAGTATCCCGGATTAGACCTGCCCCTAGGAAACAGTTTCCTTCCTGGGATCTCAACACGGTCTTGGTCGCCCTGACAGAGGATCCCTTTGAGCCATTAGAAACATTATCCTTAAAATTGCTCTCCATCAAGGCTGCCTTTCTAGTCGCTGTTACTACAGCCAGAAGGGTGGGGGAAATACAGGCTCTTTCCTCTAGAGAGCCATTCCTGAAGATATTAGAGGATAAAATAGTGTTAAGACACGACTACACATTTACTCCCAAGGTTAACACCGATTTTCACAGAAATCAGGAGATTATACTCCCGTCCTTTTATAACACTCCGGCTAATCACAAGGAAAGGAAATTCCATTGTCTAGACGTGAGGAGAATAATAATACACTACCTTGATACAACCAGATCATGGAGAATTGATGAAAATTTATTTGTACAATACCAGGGTAAAAATAAGGGGAAGAAGGTATCTAAAGATACCATTGCCAGGTGGATAAAACAAGCAATAGCAGAGGGCTATAGGGCGCAAAACAAGCTCGCTCCTCCTGGCATCAAGGCTCACTCAACTCGTGGGGTCTCCTCTTCCTGGGCGGAAAAAGCGAACGCATCACCTGACCAGATATGCAAAACAGCTACGTGGTCAAGCATAAATACATTTATTAGACATTACCGACTGAATGTCGCGGCAAATCAGGACTGTGCATTCGGCAGAAAGGTCCTACAAGCAGTTATCCCTCCCTGAGACTACTAATATGGTAGGTCTCCATTCATGGTGCTGTCATGAAGGAGCATGCTGTGGAAATACAAAATTATTCTCACCGGTAATTCACTTTCCACGAATCCTTCATGACAGCACCACATTAATTCCCGCCCGAGAGATGGGTTGAAGGAAATTTGGTGCACCTCTACTTATAATTTAAAATCACTGGGGGTGTGCCTGGGGAGGGGCCTTTTAAACTTGTCTGTGTTCCTGTCCCTATAGAGACGAGCGGAGCATCCTCCATTCATGGTGCTGTCATGAAGGAATCGTGGAAAGTGAATTACCGGTGAGAGTAATTTTGTATTTTCTACACCACCTAAGGCCATAGACAAAGATGTAACAAGACGAAGGTCGACTCTGGTGGGACTCGAACCCACAACCTTTGAATGCCTTCCTTGCCCTAGAAGTCCAATGCGCTATCCATTGCGCCACAGAGCCTTACGCTTGCATTGCCACACATTTCCCCCCACCAGCTCACAGGTAACTGGGGCTAGCCTTTTCTCATGGAATGCTGAAAGATAATTCTTCTATAGGGGAAAATTTTCGAAGGCACCAGAGAAAAGCACAGCTTTACATTTTTCTCTCACTCCATGTTTTTGCGATGTTGATGGTTGATTGAAGACTCTTTTTTTTTAAATTGGATACGATTAAAGTCTTCGTAAAAGTCAAGAAAACCGGATGATGCTACTAGTCCACTCATACAGTTTAGCCCCAGGCAGGTTTTAACTGAAGACCAGGGCTCTAAAACATTAACTCTGTAGCCTGGTTCTGTCTAGTTTTGTTTCTCTTTGCCATCTTTCAAAGACCTCCTAAATGAGGATTCTAGTGTCAAGGAGCCATTGGCGAGCCGCAGAAGCACACCGCCCAACTCCCCACCTCTGCCTGACTGATGTACAGGGCTCGGCTTCCAGCAGTGAGCCCTGTACATCAATCAGTCAAGGCTGGAAACCGGTGGGGTAGGGAGGAGTCATGCAGGCTCAGGCTTGGCAACACCTCCTTGACACTTGAGCATGATTTACAGTTGACAGATTGTCTTTAATGTCACACGTGATACAAAAGACGACTCTGGTGGTGGGACTCGAACCCAAGACCTTTGAATCACATCCTGATTCTAAAAGTCCAATGCTGAATGGCCAAAAGGGAAAATTCCTTCCCAGGGCAATATTTTAAAAGGCACCAGAGAAAATCTGAGCTGTGGAATGTGTTCATCACACACTTGAACTTTCAGCACGATATAGAGCTGGCAAATTGCCTTTAATGTCACATATAATACAAAATGTTTCCGTAGGTAGGCTTCAACTCAAAAGCAGGCTTGTGAAACCTTGATTACCAAGCCTGGCTCGGTCTAGTTTTGGTTTTTCTTTTGCATTCTTCAAAGACAACCTAAAGGCGAAGTCAAGGTCTTGACGTCAGGCGTGATAGAAAAGAAGACTCTGGTGGGACTCGAACCCACAACCTTTGAATCACTACACTTTTCTAGAAGTCCAATGCGCTATCCATTGCGCCACAGAGCCACGAGCTTGGGCGCATGTGCTCAGTTTTTAGCCCAGGTGGAACCAGTACCACTCCTTGCTTTCTAGATAATGCAAGGCTTGACTCTGGTGATACCACAAGCTCGGAATGGCTGCCTTCTCCTAGAAGGCAAAGAGGGGACCAAAAAGCTGCATATGTGGTAGAAGAAAGAGATTTATGGCATTTTATAATAAACTGCATAAGGGCTTGTCGATATACCTAGAAATTGGCATTTTTCTACACCACCTAAGGCCGTAGACAAAGATGTAACAAGACAAAGGTCGACTCTGGTGGGACTCGAACCCACAACCTTTGAATGCCGTTCTTGCCCTAGAAGTCCAATGCGCTATCCATTGCGCCACAGAGCCTTACGCTTGCGTGACCACCCATTTCCCCCCACCAGCTCACAGGTAACTGGGGCTAGCCTTTTCTCATGGAATGCTGAAAGATAATTCTTCTATAGGGGAAAATTTTCGAAGGCACCAGAGAAAAGCACAGCTTTACATTTTTCTCTCACTCCATGTTTTTGCGATGTTGATGGTTGATTGAAGACTTTTTTTTTTTTAAATTGGATACAATAAAAGTCTTCGTAAAAGTCAAGAAAACCGGATGATGCTACTAGTCCACTCAAACAGTTTAGTCCCAGGCAGGTTTTAACTGAAGACCAGGGCTCTAAAACATTAACTCTGTAGCCTGGTTCTGTCTAGTTTTGTTTCTCTTTGCCATCTTTCAAAGATCTCCTAAATGAGGATTCTAGTGTCAAGGAGCCATTGGCGAGCCGCAGAAGCACACCGCCCAACTCCCCACCTCTGCCTGACTGATGTACAGGGCTCGGCTTCCAGCAGTGAGCCCTGTACATCAATCAGTCAAGGCTGGAAACCGGTGGGGTAGGGAGGAGTCATGCAGGCTCAGGCTTGGCAACACCTCCTTGACACTTGAGCATGATTTACAGTTGACAGATTGTCTTTAATGTCACACGTGATACAAAAGACGACTCTGGTGGTGGGACTCGAACCCAAGACCTTTGAATCACATCCTGATTCTAAAAGTCCAATGCTGAATGGCCAAAAGGGAAAATTCCTTCCCAGGGCAATATTTTAAAAGGCACCAGAGAAAATCTGAGCTGTGGAATGTGTTCATCACACACTTGAACTTTCAGCACGATATAGAGCTGGCAAATTGCCTTTAATGTCACATATAATACAAAATGTTTCCGTAGGTAGGCTTCAACTCAAAAGCAGGCTTCAACTCAAAAGCAGGCTTGTGAAACCTTGATTACCAAGCCTGGCTCGGTCTAGTTTTGTTTTTTCTTTTGCATTCTTCAAAGACAACCTAAAGGCGAAGTCAAGGTCTTGACGTCAGGCGTGATAGAAAAGATGACTCTGGTGGGACTCGAACCCACAACCTTTGAATCACTACACTTTTCTAGAAGTCCAATGCGCTATCCATTGCGCCACAGAGCCACGAGCTTGGGTGCATGTGCTCAGTTTTTAGCCCAGGTGGAACCAGTACCACTCCTTGCTTTCTAGATAATGCAAGGCTTGACTCTGGTGATACCACAAGCTCGGAATGGCTGCCTTCTCCTAGAAGGCAAAGAGGGGACCAAAAAGCTGCATATGTGGTAGAAGAAAGAGATTTATGGCATTTTATAATCAACTGCATAAGGGCTTGTCGATATACCTAGAAATTGGCATTTTTCTACACCACCTAAGGCCGTAGACAAAGATGTAACAAGACAAAGGTCGACTCTGGTGGGACTCGAACCCACAACCTTTGAATGCCTTTCTTGCCCTAGAAGTCCAATGCGCTATCCATTGCACCACAGAGCTTTACGCTTGCGTGGCCACCTATTTCCCCCCACCAGCTCACAGGTAACTGGGGCTAGCCTTTTCTCATGGAATGCTGAAAGATAATTCTTCTATAGGGGAAAATTTTCGAAGGCACCAGAGAAAAGCACAGCTTTACATTTTTCTCTCACTCCATGTTTTTGCGATGTTGATGGTTGATTGAAGACTCTTTTTTTTTTAAATTGGATACAATTAAAGTCTTCGTAAAAGTCAAGAAAACCGGATGATGCTACTAGTCCACTCATACAGTTTAGCCCCCGGCAGGTTTTAACTGAAGACCAGGGCTCTAAAACATTAACTCTGTAGCCTGGTTCTGTCTAGTTTTGTTTCTCTTTGCCATCTTTCAAAGACCTCCTAAATGAGGATTCTAGTGTCAAGGAGCCATTGGCGAGCCGCAGAAGCACACCGCCCAACTCCCCACCTCTGCCTTACTGATGTACAGGGCTCGGCTTCCAGCAGTGAGCCCTGTACATCAATCAGTCAAGGCTGGAAACCGGTGGGGTAGGGAGGAGTCATGCAGGCTCAGGCTTGGCAACACCTCCTTGACACTTGAGCATGATTTACAGTTGACAGATTGTCTTTAATGTCACACGTGATACAAAAGACGACTCTGGTGGTGGGACTCGAACCCAAGACCTTTGAATCACATCCTGATTCTAAAAGTCCAATGCTAAATGGCCAAAAGGGAAAATTCCTTCCCATGGCAATATTTTAAAAGGCACCAGAGAAAATCTGAGCTGTGGAATGTGTTCATCACACACTTGAACTTTCAGCACGATATAGAGCTGGCAAATTGCCTTTAATGTCACATATAATACAAAATGTTTCCGTAGGTAGGCTTCAACTCAAAAGCAGGCTTGTGAAACCTTGATTACCAAGCCTGGCTCGGTCTAGTTTTGGTTTTTCTTTTGCATTCTTCAAAGACAACCTAAAGGCGAAGTCAAGGTCTTGACGTCAGGCGTGATAGAAAAGATGACTCTGGTGGGACTCAAACCCACAACCTTTGAATCACTACACTTTTCTAGAAGTCCAATGCGCTATCCATTGCGCCACAGAGCCACGAGCTTGGGTGCATGTGCTCAGTTTTTCGCCCAGGTGGAACCAGTACCACTCCTTGCTTTCTAGATAATGCAAGGCTTGACTCTGGTGATACCACAAGCTCGG
The DNA here is from genome assembly GCF_027789765.1 of Dendropsophus ebraccatus. Taxonomy (NCBI): domain Eukaryota; kingdom Metazoa; phylum Chordata; class Amphibia; order Anura; family Hylidae; genus Dendropsophus; species Dendropsophus ebraccatus. Next base: position 53,253 of record NW_027210558.1, read on the forward strand.
AATGGCTGCCTTCTCCTAGAAGGCAAAGAGGGGACCAAAAAGCTGCATATGTGGTAGAAGAAAGAGATTTATGGCATTTTATAATCAACTGCATAAGGTCTTGTCGATATACCTAGAAATTGGCATTTTTCTACACCACCTAAGGCCGTAGACAAAGATGTAACAAGACAAAGGTCGACTCTGGTGGGACTCGAACCCACAACCTTTGAATGCCTTTCTTGCCCTAGAAGTCCAATGCGCTATCCATTGCGCCACAGAGCCTTACGCTTGCGTGGCCACCCATTTCCCCCCACCAGCTCACAGGTAACTGGGGCTAGCCTTTTCTCATGGAATGCTGAAAGATAATTCTTCTATAGGGGAAAATTTTCGAAGGCACCAGAGAAAAGCACAGCTTTACATTTTTCTCTCACTCCATGTTTTTGCGATGTTGATGCTTGATTGAAGACTCTTTTTTTTTAAATTGGATACAATTAAAGTCTTCGTAAAAGTCAAGAAAACCGGATGATGCTACTAGTCCACTCATACAGTTTAGCCCCAGGCAGGTTTTAACTGAAGACCAGGGCTCTAAAACATTAACTCTGTAGCCTGGTTCTGTCTAGTTTTGTTTCTCTTTGCCATCTTTCAAAGATCTCCTAAATGAGGATTCTAGTGTCAAGGAGCCATTGGCGAGCCGCAGAAGCACACTGCCCAACTCCCCACCTCTGCCTGACTGATGTACAGGGCTCGGCTTCCAGCAGTGAGCCCTGTACATCAATCAGTCAAGGCTGGAAACCGGTGGGGTAGGGAGGAGTCATGCAGGCTCAGGCTTGGCAACACCTCCTTGACACTTGAGCATGATTTACAGTTGACAGATTGTCTTTAATGTCACACGTGATACAAAAGACGACTCTGGTGGTGGGACTCGAACCCAAGACCTTTGAATCACATCCTGATTCTAAAAGTCCAATGCTGAATGGCCAAAAGGGAAAATTCCTTCCCAGGGCAATATTTAAAAGGCACCAGAGAAAATCTGAGCTGTGGAATGTGTTCATCACACACTTGAACTTTCAGCACGATATAGAGCTGGCAAATTGCCTTTAATGTCACATATAATACAAAATGTTTCCGTAGGTAGGCTTCAACTCAAAAGCAGGCTTCAACTCAAAAGCAGGCTTGTGAAACCTTGATTACCAAGCCTGGCTCGGTCTAGTTTTGGTTTTTCTTTTGCATTCTTCAAAGACAACCTAAAGGCGAAGTCAAGGTCTTGACGTCAGGCGTGATAGAAAAAATGACTCTGGTGGGACTCGAACCCACAACCTTTGAATCACTACACTTTTCTAGAAGTCCAATGCGCTATCCATTGCGCCACAGAGCCACGAGCTTGGGTGCATGTGCTCAGTTTTTAGCCCAGGTGGAACCAGTACCACTCCTTGCTTTCTAGATAATGCAAGGCTTGACTCTGGTGATACCACAAGCTCGGAATGGCTGCCTTCTCCTAGAAGGCAAAGAGGGGACCAAAAAGCTGCATATGTGGTAGAAGAAAGAGATTTATGGCATTTTATAATCAACTGCATAAGGGCTTGTCGATATACCTAGAAATTGGCATTTTTCTACACCACCTAAGGCCGTAGACAAAGATGTAACAAGACAAAGGTCGACTCTGGTGGGACTCGAACCCACAACCTTTGAATGCCTTTTTTGCCCTAGAAGTCCAATGCGCTATCCATTGCACCACAGAGCTTTACGCTTGCGTGGCCACCCATTTCCCCCCACCAGCTCACAGGTAACTGGGGCTAGCCTTTTCTCATGGAATGCTGAAAGATAATTCTTCTATAGGGGAAAATTTTCGAAGGCACCAGAGAAAAGCACAGCTTTACATTTTTCTCTCACTCCATGTTTTTGCGATGTTGATGGTTGATTGAAGACTCTTTTTTTTTTAAATTGGATACAGTTAAAGTCTTCGTAAAAGTCAAGAAAACCGGATGATGCTACTAGTCCACTCATACAGTTTAGCCCCAGGCAGGTTTTAACTGAAGACCAGGGCTCTAAAACATTAACTCTGTACCCTGGTTCTGTCTAGTTTTGTTTCTCTTTGCCATCTTTCAAAGACCTCCTAAATGAGGATTCTAGTGTCAAGGAGCCATTGGCGAGCCGCAGCAGCACACCGCCCAACTCCCCGCCTCTGCCTTACTGATGTACAGGGCTCGGCTTCCAGCAGTGAGCCCTGTACATCAATCAGTCAAGGCTGGAAACCGGTGGGGTAGGGAGGAGTCATGCAGGCTCAGGCTTGGCAACACCTCCTTGACACTTGAGCATGATTTACAGTTGACAGATTGTCTTTAATGTCACACGTGATACAAAAGACGACTCTGGTGGTGGGACTCGAACCCAAGACCTTTGAATCACATCCTGATTCTAAAAGTCCAATGCTAAATGGCCAAAAGGGAAAATTCCTTCCCATGGCAATATTTTAAAAGGCACCAGAGAAAATCTGAGCTGTGGAATGTGTTCATCACACACTTGAACTTTCAGCACGATATAGAGCTGGCAAATTGCCTTTAATGTCACATATAATACAAAATGTTTCCGTAGGTAGGCTTCAACTCAAAAGCAGGCTTGTGAAACCTTGATTACCAAGCCTGGCTCGGTCTAGTTTTGGTTTTTCTTTTGCATTCTTCAAAGACAACCTAAAGGCGAAGTCAAGGTCTTGACGTCAGGCGTGATAGAAAAGACGACTCTGGTGGGACTCGAACCCACAACCTTTGAATCACTACACTTTTCTAGAAGTCCAATGCGCTATCCATTGCGCCACAGAGCCACGAGCTTGGGTGCATGTGCTCAGTTTTTAGCCCAGGTGGAACCAGTACCACTCCTTGCTTTCTAGATAATGCAAGGCTTGACTCTGGTGATACCACAAGCTCGGAATGGCTGCCTTCTCCTAGAAGGCAAAGAGGGGACCAAAAAGCTGCATATGTGGTAGAAGAAAGAGATTTATGGCATTTTATAATCAACTGCATAAGGGCTTGTCGATATACCTAGAAATTGGCATTTTTCTACACCACCTAAGGCCGTAGACAAAGATGTAACAAGACAAAGGTCGACTCTGGTGGGACTCGAACCCACAACCTTTGAATGCCTTTTTTGCCCTAGAAGTCCAATGCGCTATCCATTGCACCACAGAGCTTTACGCTTGCGTGGCCACCCCATTTCCCCCCACCAGCTCACAGGTAACTGGGGCTAGCCTTTTCTCATGGAATGCTGAAAGATAATTCTTCTATAGGGGAAAATTTTCGAAGGCACCAGAGAAAAGCACAGCTTTACATTTTTCTCTCACTCCATGTTTTTGCGATGTTGATGGTTGATTGAAGACTCTTTTTTTTTAAATTGGATACAGTTAAAGTCTTCGTAAAAGTCAAGAAAACCGGATGATGCTACTAGTCCACTCATACAGTTTAGCCCCAGGCAGGTTTTAACTGAAGACCAGGGCTCTAAAACATTAACTCTGTACCCTGGTTCTGTCTAGTTTTGTTTCTCTTTGCCATCTTTCAAAGACCTCCTAAATGAGGATTCTAGTGTCAAGGAGCCATTGGCGAGCCGCAGCAGCACACCGCCCAACTCCCCGCCTCTGCCTTACTGATGTACAGGGCTCGGCTTCCAGCAGTGAGCCCTGTACATCAATCAGTCAAGGCTGGAAACCGGTGGGGTAGGGAGGAGTCATGCAGGCTCAGGCTTGGCAACACCTCCTTGACACTTGAGCATGATTTACAGTTGACAGATTGTCTTTAATGTCACACGTGATACAAAAGACGACTCTGGTGGTGGGACTCGAACCCAAGACCTTTGAATCACATCCTGATTCTAAAAGTCCAATGCTAAATGGCCAAAAGGGAAAATTCCTTCCCATGGCAATATTTTAAAAGGCACCAGAGAAAATCTGAGCTGTGGAATGTGTTCATCACACACTTGAACTTTCAGCACGATATAGAGCTGGCAAATTGCCTTTAATGTCACATATAATACAAAATGTTTCCGTAGGTAGGCTTCAACTCAAAAGCAGGCTTGTGAAACCTTGATTACCAAGCCTGGCTCGGTCTAGTTTTGGTTTTTCTTTTGCATTCTTCAAAGACAACCTAAAGGCGAAGTCAAGGTCTTGACGTCAGGCGTGATAGAAAAGACGACTCTGGTGGGACTCGAACCCACAACCTTTGAATCACTACACTTTTCTAGAAGTCCAATGCGCTATCCATTGCGCCACAGAGCCACGAGCTTGGGCACATGTGCTCAGTTTTTAGCCCAGGTGTAACCAGTACCACTCCTTGCTTTCTAGATAATGCAAGGCTTGACTCTGGTGATACTCGAAGCCACAAGCTCGGAATGGCTGCCTTCTCCTAGAAGGCAAAGAGGGGACCAAAAAGCTGCATATGTGGTAGAAGAAAGAGATTTATGGCATTTTATAATCAACTGCATAAGGGCTTGTCGATATACCTAGAAATGGGCATTTTTCTACACCACCTAAGGCCGTAGACAAAGATGTAACAAGACAAAGGTCGACTCTGGTGGGACTCGAACCCACAACCTTTGAATGCCTTCCTTGCCCTAGAAGTCCAATGCGCTATCCATTGCGCCACAGAGCCTTACGCTTGCGTGGCCACCCCTTTCCCCCCACCAGCTCACAGGTAACTGGGGCTAGCCTTTTCTCATGGAATGCTGAAAGATAATTCTTCTATAGGGGAAAATTTTCGAAGGCACCAGAGAAAAGCACAGCTTTACATTTTTCTCTCACTCCATGTTTTTGCGATGTTGATGGTTGATTGAAGACTCTTTTTTTTTAAATTGGATACAATTAAAGTCTTCGTAAAAGTCAAGAAAACCGGATGATGCTACTAGTCCACTCATACAGTTTAGCCCCAGGCAGTTTTAACTGAAGACCAGGGCTCTAAAACATTAACTCTGTACCCTGGTTCTGTCTAGTTTTGTTTCTCTTTGCCATCTTTCAAAGACCTCCTAAATGAGGATTCTAGTGTCAAGGAGCCATTGGCGAGCCGCAGAAGCACACCGCCCAACTCCCCACCTCTGGCCTACTGATGTACAGGGCTCGGCTTCCAGCAGTGAGCCCTGTACATCAATCAGTCAAGGCTGGAAACCGGTGGGGTAGGGAGGAGTCATGCAGGCTCAGGCTTGGCAACACCTCCTTGACACTTGAGCATGATTTACAGTTGACAGATTGTCTTTAATGTCACACGTGATACAAAAGACGACTCTGGTGGTGGGACTCGAACCCAAGACCTTGAATCACATCCTGATTCTAAAAGTCCAATGCTGAATGGCCAAAAGGGAAAATTCCTTCCCAGGGCAATATTTTAAAAGGCACCAGAGAAAATCTGAGCTGTGGAATGTGTTCATCACACACTTGAACTTTCAGCACGATATAGAGCTGGCAAATTGCCTTTAATGTCACATATAATACAAAATGTTTCCGTAGGTAGGCTTCAACTCAAAAGCAGGCTTGTGAAACCTTGATTACCAAGCCTGGCTCGGTCTAGTTTTGGTTTTTCTTTTGCATTCTTCAAAGACAACCTAAAGGCGAAGTCAAGGTCTTGACGTCAGGCGTGATAGAAAAGATGACTCTGGTGGGACTCGAACCCACAACCTTTGAATCACTACACTTTTCTAGAAGTCCAATGCGCTATCCATTGCGCCACAGAGCCACGAGCTTGGGCGCATGTGCTCAGTTTTTTAGCCCAGTGGAACCAGTACCACTCCTTGCTTTCTAGATAATGCAAGGCTTGACTCTGGTGATACCACAAGCTCGGAATGGCTGCCTTCTCCTAGAAGGCAAAGAGGGGACCAAAAAGCTGCATATGTGGTAGAAGAAAGAGATTTATGGCATTTTATAATAAACTGCATAAGGGCTTGTCGATATACCTAGAAATTGCCATTTTTCTACACACCTAAGGCCGTAGACAAAGATGTAACAAGACAAAGGTCGACTCTGGTGGGACTCGAACCCACAACCTTTGAATGCCTTCTTGCCCTAGAAGTCCAATGCGCTATCCATTGCGCCACAGAGCCACCCATTTCCCCCCACCAGCCATTTCCCCCACGCCACCCATTTCCCCCACCAGCTCACAGGTAACTGGGGCTAGCCTTTTCTCATGGAATGCTGAAAGATAATTCTTCTATAGGGGAAAATTTTCGAAGGCACCAGAGAAAAGCACAGCTTTACATTTTTCTCTCACTCCATGTTTTTGCGATGTTGATGGTTGATTGAAGACTTTTTTTTTTTTTAAATTGGATACAATAAAAGTCTTCGTAAAAGTCAAGAAAACCGGATGATGCTACTAGTCCACTCAAACAGTTTAGTCCCAGGCAGGTTTTAACTGAAGACCAGGGCTCTAAAACATTAACTCTGTAGCCTGGTTCTGTCTAGTTTTGTTTCTCTTTGCCATCTTTCAAAGATCTCCTAAATGAGGATTCTAGTGTCAAGGAGCCATTGGCGAGCCGCAGAAGCACACCGCCCAACTCCCCACCTCTGCCTGACTGATGTACAGGGCTCGGCTTCCAGCAGTGAGCCCTGTACATCAATTAGTCAAGGCTGGAAACCGGTGGGGTAGGGAGGAGTCATGCAGGCTCAGGCTTGGCAACACCTCCTTGACACTTGAGCATGATTTACAGTTGACAGATTGTCTTTAATGTCACACGTGATACAAAAGACGACTCCTGGTGGTGGGACTCGAACCCAAGACCTTTGAATCACATCCTGATTCTAAAAGTCCAATGCTGAATGGCCAAAAGGGAAAATTCCTTCCCAGGGCAATATTTTAAAAGGCACCAGAGAAAATCTGAGCTGTGGAATGTGTTCATCACACACTTGAACTTTCAGCACGATATAGAGCTGGCAAATTGCCTTTAATGTCACATATAATACAAATGTTTCCGTAGTAGGCTTCAACTCAAAAGCAGGCTTGTGAAACCTTGATTACCAAGCCTGGCTCGGTCTAGTTTTGGTTTTTCTTTTGCATTCTTCAAAGACAACCTAAAGGCGAAGTCAAGGTCTTGACGTCAGGCGTGATAGAAAAGATGACTCTGGTGGGACTCGAACCCACAACCTTTGAATCACTACACTTTTCCAGAAGTCCAATGCGCTATCCTTTGCGCCACAGAGCCACGAGCTTGGGTGCATGTGCTCAGTTTTAGCCCAGGTGGAACCAGTACCACTCCTTGCTTTCTAGATAATGCAAGGCTTGACTCTGGTGATACCACAAGCTCGGAATGGCTGCCTTCTCCTAGAAGGCAAAGAGGGGACCAAAAAGCTGCATATTTGGTAGAAGAAAGAGATTTATGGCATTTATAATCAACTGCATAAGGGCTTGTCGATATACCTAGAAATTGGCATTTTTTCTACACCACCTAAGGCTGTAGGACAAAGATGTAACAAGACAAAGGTCGACTCTGGTGGGACTCGAACCCACAACCTTTGAATGCCTTCTTGCCCTAGAAGTCCAATGCGCTATCCATTGCGCCACAGAGCCCTACGCTTGCGTGGCCACCCATTTCCCCCCACCAGCTCACAGGTAACTGGGGCTAGCCTTTTCTCATGGAATGCTGAAAGATAATTCTTCTATAGGGGAAAATTTTCGAAGGCACCAGAGAAAAGCACGGCTTTACATTTTTCTCTCACTCCATGTTTTTGCGATGTTGATGGTTGATTGAAGACTCTTTTTTTTTTAAATGGGATACAATTAAAGTCTTCGTAAAAGTCAAGAAAACCGGATGATGCTACTAGTCCACTCATACAGTTTAGCCCCAGGCAGGTTTAACTGAAGACCAGGGCTCTAAAACATTAACTCTGTACCCTGGTTCTGTCTAGTTTTGTTTCTCTTTGCCATCTTTCAAAGACCTCCTAAATGAGGATTCTAGTGTCAAGGAGCCATTGGCGAGCCGCAGAAGCACACCGCCCAACTCCCCACCTCTGCCTTACTGATGTACAGGGCTCGGCTTCCAGCAGTGAGCCCTGTACATCAATCAGTCAAGGCTGGAAACCGGTGGGGTAGGGAGGAGTCATGCAGGCTCAGGCTTGGCAACACCTCCTTGACACTTGAGCATGATTTACAGTTGACAGATTGTCTTTAATGTCACACGTGATACAAAAGACGACTCTGGTGGTGGGACTCGAACCCAAGACCTTTGAATCACATCCTGATTCTAAAAGTCCAATGCTGAATGGCCAAAAGGGAAAATTCCTTCCCAGGGCAATATTTTAAAAGGCACCAGAGAAAATCTGAGCTGTGGAATGTGTTCATCACACACTTGAACTTTCAGCAGGATATAGAGCTGGCAAATTGCCTTTAATGTCACATATAATACAAAATGTTTCCGTAGGTAGGCTTCAACTCAAAAGCAGGCTTGTGAAACCTTGATTACCAAGCCTGGCTCGGTCTAGTTTTGGTTTTTCTTTTGCATTCTTCAAAGACAACCTAAAGGCGAAGTCAAGGTCTTGACGTCAGGCGTGATAGAAAAGATGACTCTGGTGGGACTCGAACCCACAACCTTGAATCACTACACTTTTCTAGAAGTCCAATGCGCTATCCATTGCGCCACAGAGCCACAAGCTTGGGCGCATGTGCTCAGTTTTTAGCCCAGGTGAACCAGTACCACTCCTTGCTTTCTAGATAATGCAAGGCTTGACTCTGGTGATACCACAAGCTCGGAATGGCTGCCTTCTCCTAGAAGGCAAAGAGGGACCAAAAGCTGCATATGTGGTAGAAGAAAGAGATTTATGGCATTTTATAATAAACTGCATAAGGGCTTGTCGATATACCTAGAAATTGGCATTTTTCTACACCACCTAAGGCCGTAGACAAAGATGTAACAAGACAAAGGTCGACTCTGGTGGGACTCGAACCCACAACCTTTGAATGCCTTTCTTGCCCTAGAAGTCCAATGCGCTATCCATTGCGCCACAGAGCCCTACGCTTGCGTGGCCACCCATTTCCCCCCACCAGCTCACAGGTAACTGGGGCTAGCCTTTTTCTCATGGAATGCTGAAAGATAATTCTTCTATAGGGGAAAATTTTCGAAGCACCAGAGAAAAGCACAGCTTTACATTTTTCTCTCACTCCATGTTTTTGCGATGTTGATGGTTGATTGAAGACTTTTTTTTTTTAAATTGGATACAATAAAAGTCTTCGTAAAAGTCAAGAAAACCGGATGATGCTACTAGTCCACTCAAACAGTTTAGTCCCAGGCAGGTTTTAACTGAAGACCAGGGCTCTAAAACATTAACTCTGTAGCCTGGTTCTGTCTAGTTTTGTTTCTCTTTGCCATCTTTCAAAGACCTCCTAAATGAGGATTCTAGTGTCAAGGAGCCATTGGCGAGCCGCAGAAGCACACCGCCCAACTCCCCACCTCTGCCTGACTGATGTACAGGGCTCTGCTTCCAGCAGTGAGCCCTGTACATCAATCAGTCAAGGCTGGAAACCGGTGGGGTAGGGAGGAGTCATGCAGGCTCAGGCTTGGCAACACCTCCTTGACACTTGAGCATGATTTACAGTTGACAGATTGTCTTTAATGTCACACGTGATACAAAAGACGACTCTGGTGGTGGACTCGAACCCAAGACCTTTGAATCACGTCCTGATTCTAAAAGTCCAATGCTGAATTACCAAAAGGGAAAATTCCTTCCCAGGGCAATATTTTAAAAGGCACCAGAGAAAATCGGAGCAGGGAATGTGTTCATCACACACTTGAACTTTCAGCACGATATAGAGCTGGCAAATTGCCTTTAATGTCACATATAATACAAAATGTTTCCGTAGGTAGGTTTCAACTCAAAAGCAGGCTTGTGAAACCTTGATTACCAAGCCTGGCTCGGTCTAGTTTTGGTTTTTCTTTTGCATTCTTCAAAGACAACCTAAAGGCGAAGTCAAGGTCTTGACGTCAGGCGTGATAGAAAAGATGACTCTGGTGGGACTCGAACCCACAACCTTTGAATCACTACACTTTTCTAGAAGTCCAATGCGCTATCCATTGCGCCACAGCCACGAGCTTGGGCGCATGTGCTCAGTTTTTAGCCCAGGTGGAACCAGTACCACTCCTTGCTTTCTAGATAATGCAAGGCTTGACTCTGGTGATACCACAAGCTCGGAATGGCTGCCTTCTCCTAGAAGGCAAAGAGGGGACCAAAAAGCTGCATATGTGGTAGAAGAAAGAGATTTATGGCATTTTATAATAAACTGCATAAGGCTTGTCGATATACCTAGAAATTGGCATTTTTCTACACCACCTAAGGCCGTAGACAAAGATGTAACAAGACAAAGGTCGACTCTGGTGGGACTCGAACCCACAACCTTTGAATGCCTTCTTGCCCTAGAAGTCCAATGCGCTATCCATTGCGCCACAGAGCCTTACGCTTGCGTGGCCACCCATTTCCCCCACCAGCTCACAGGTAACTGGGGCTAGCCTTTTCTCATGAATGCTGAAAGATAATTCTTCTATAGGGGAAAATTTTCGAAGGCACCAGAGAAAAGCACAGCTTTACATTTTTCTCTCACTCCATGTTTTTGCGATGTTGATGGTTGATTGAAGACTTTTTTTTTTTAAATTGGATACAATAAAAGTCTTCGTAAAAGTCAAGAAAACCGGATGATGCTACTAGTCCACTCAAACAGTTTAGTCCCAGGCAGGTTTTAATGAAGACCAGGGCTCTAAAACATTACTCTGTAGCCTGGTTCTGTCTAGTTTTGTTTCTCTTTGCCATCCTTCAAAGATCTCCTAAATGAGGATTCTAGTGTCAAGGATCCATTGCGAGCCGCAGAAGCACC
>NW_027210559.1:0-64049 GCF_027789765.1 Dendropsophus ebraccatus
GCTTACCGGCTCAAGCCCGGTACAGTTGGCAAATATTCAGTGCATTGCTAGCGTCGGCGCGGGGGGCGGGGCTTACCGCGATTGGGGGCGGCGCTTACGGCTCAAGCCCGGTACAGTTGGCAACATTCAGTGCATTGCATAGCGTCGGCGCGGGGGCGGGGCTTACCGCGATGGGGGCGGCGCTTACCGGCTCAAGCCCGGTACAGTTGGCAACATTCAGTGCATTGCATAGCGTCGGCGCGGGGGGCGGGGGCTTACAGCGATGGGGGCGGCTTACCGGCTCAAGCCGGTACAGTTGGCAACATTCAGTGCATTGCATAGCGTCGGCGCGGGGGGAGTGGCTTACCGCGATGGGGGCGGGGCTTACCGGCTTAAGCCCGGTACACTTGGCAACATGCAATGCATTGTATAGGGTCGGCGCGGGGGGCGGGGCTTACGGCTTAAGCCCGGTACAGTTGGCAACACGCAATGCTTACTGCCAACTCTTCAGCAGACGCAACACTTTATTTCCTTTGGCGCTGGGTCTGCTGTTGCTTCTCATGGCATAGCAGCGCCATTTTTTTACACATGCCCCAATTCAAATGGCATTGCAGTAGAGGCAGCTTGGTGGCTCAGTGGTTAGCGCAGTAGCCTTGCAGCGCTGGGGTCTTGGGTTCAAATCCCACTAATGTTCTACGTGTTTGCATGGGTTTCGTCTGGGTACTCGGGTTTCCTCCATACCCAAAAACAAACATTAAAATATAATATATTGAATAGAATTGGTTTTGTGCAGGGGGCGGGGCTTGCCGACTTAAGCCCGGTACTGTTGGCAAAATGCAATGCTACTGCCACCTCTCAGCAGACGCAACACTTTAATATTTTTCGCGCTGGGGCGCTGTTACTTCTCATGGCATAGCACCGCCATTTGTTTTTTTAAACATGCCCCCGCGATGGGGGCGGCGCTTACCGGCTCAAGCCCGGTACAGTTGGCAACATTAAGTGCATTGCATAGCGTCGGCGCGGGGGGCGGGGCTTACAGCGATGGGGGCGGCGCTTACCGGCTCAAGCCCGGTACAGTTGGCAATATTCAGTGCATTGCATAGCGTGTCGCGCGGGGGGCGGGGCTTACCGGCCTCAAGCCCGGTACAGTTGGCAATATTCAGTGCATTGCATAGCGTCGGCGCGGGGGCGGGGCTTACCGCGATTGGGGCGGCGCTTACCGGCTCAAGCCCGGTACAGTTGGCAACATTCAGTGTTTTCACACATGCCCCCATTCAAATGGCATTGCAGTAGAGGCAGCTCGGTGGCTCAGTGGTTAGCGCAGTAGCTTTGCAGCGCTGGGGTTGTGGGTTCAAATCCCACTAATTGGTCTACGTGTTTGCGTGGGTTTCGTCTGGGTACTCGGGTTTCCTTCCATAAACAAACATTAAATATATATATATATATATATATAGTGGAATTGAATAGAATTGGTTTTTGCGCAGGGGGCGGGGCTTGCCGACTTAAGCCCGGTACTGTTGGCAACATGCAATGCCTACTGCCACCTCTTCAGCAGACGCAACACTTTAATATTTTTTCGCGCTGGGGCCGCTGTTACTTCTCATGGCATAGCACCGCCATTTGTTTTTTTTAAACATGCCCCCGCGATGGGGGGCGGCGCTTACCGGCTCAAGCCCGGTACAGTTGGCAACATTCAGTGCATTGCATAGCGTCGGTGCGGGGGGCGGGGCTTACAGCGATGGGGGGCGGTTGCTTACCGGCTCAAGCCCGGTACAGTTGGCAATATTCAGTGCATTGCATAGCGTCGGCGCGGGGGCCGGGGCTTACCGGCTCAAGCCCGGTACAGTTGGCAATATTCAGTGCATTGCATAGCGTCGGCGCGGGGGGGGCGGGGCTTACCGCGATTGGGGCGGCGCTTACCGGTTCAAGCCCGGTACAGTTGGCAACATTCAGTGCATTGCATAGCGTCGGCGCGGGGGCGGGGCTTACAGCGATGGGGGCGGCGCTTACCGGCTCAAGCCCGGTACAGTTGGCAATATTCAGTGCATTGCATAGCGTCGGCGCGGGGGGCGGGGCTTACAGCAATGGGGGCGGGGCTTACCGGCTCAAGCCCGGTACAGTCGGCAACATTCAGTGCTTTACATAGCGTCTGAGCCGGGGGAGTGGCTTACCGCGATGGGGGCGGGGCTTACCGGCTTAAGCCGGTACACTTGGCAACATGCAATGCATTGCATAGGGTCGGTGCGGGGGGCGGGGCTTACCGCTTAAGCCCGGTACAGTTGGCAACACGCAATGCTTACTGCCAACTCTTCAGCAGACGCAACACTTTATTTCCTTTGGCGCTGGGTCTGTTGTTGCTTCTCATGGCATAGCAGCGCCATTTTTTTACACATGCCCCAATTCAAATGGCATTGCAGTAGAGGCAGCTTGGTGGCTCAGTGGTTAGCGCAGTAGCCTTGCAGCGCTGGGGCTCGTGGGTTCAAATCCCACTAAAGTTCTACGTGTTTGCATGGGTTTCGTCTTGGTACTCGGGTTTCCTTCCATACCCAAAAACAAACATTAAATATATATATATTGAATAGAATTGGGTTTTGTGCAGGGGGCGGGGCTTGCCGACTTAAGCCCCGTTACTGTTGGCAACATGCAATGCCTACTGCCACCTCTTCAGCAGGACGCAACACTTTAATATTTTTCGCGCTTGGGGCCGCTGTTACTTCTCATGGCATAGCACCGCCATTTGTTTTTTTAAACATGCCCCCGCGATGGGGGCGGCGCTTACCGGCTCAAGCCCGGTACAGTTGGCAACATTAAGTGCATTGCATAGCGTCGGCGCGGGGGGCGGGGCTTACAGCGATGGGGGCGGGGCTTGCCGACTTAAGCCCGGTACAGTTGGCAATATTCAGTGCATTGCATAGCGTCGCCGCGGGGGGCGGGGCTTACCGGCTCAAGCCCGGTACAGTTGGCAATATTCAGTGCATTGCATAGCGTCGGCGCGGGGGCGGGGCTTACCGCGCTGGGGGCGGCGCTTACCGGCTCAAGCCCGGTACAGTTGGCAATATTCAGTGCATTGCATAGCGTCGGCGCGGGGGGCGGGGCTTACCGCGATTGGGGCGGCGCTTACCGGTTCAAGCCCGGTACAGTTGGCAACATTCAGTGCATTGCATAGCGTCGGCGCGGGGGGCGGGGCTTACAGCGATGGGGGCGGCGCTTACCGGCTCAAGCCCGGTACAGTTGGCAATATTCAGTGCATTGCATAGCGTCGGCGCGGGGGGCGGGGCTTCCCGCGATGGGGGCGGGGCTTACCGGCTCAAGCCCGGTACAGTCGGCAACATTCAGTGCTTTACATAGCGTCTGAGCCGGGGGAGGGGCTTACCGCGATGGGGGCGGGGCTTACCGGCTTAAGCCCGGTACACTTGGCAACATGCAATGCATTGTATAGGGTCGGCGCGGGGGGCGGGGCTTACTGGCTTAAGCCCGGTACAGTTGGCAACACGCAATGCTTACTGCCAACTCTTCAGCAGGACGCCACACTTTATTTCCTTTGGCGCTGGGTCTGCTGTTGCTTCTCATGGCATAGCAGCGCCATTTTTTTACACATGCCCCCATTCAAATGGCATTGCAGTAGAGGCAGCTCGGTGGCTCAGTGGTCTAGCGCAGTAGCTTTGCAGCGCTGGGGTCTTGGGTTCAAATCCCACTAATGTTCTACGTGTTTGCATGGGTTTCGTCTGGGTACTCGGGTTTCCTTCCATAAACAAACATTAAATAATATATAGTGAATTGAATAGAATTGGTTTTGTGCAGGGGGCGGGGCTTGCCGACTTAAGCCCGGTACTGTTGGCAACATGCAATGCCTACTGCCACCTCTTCAGCAGACGCAACACTTTAGTATTTTTCGCGCTGGGGCCGCTGTTACTTCTCATGGCATAGCACCGCCATTGTTTTTTTAAACATGCCCCCGCGATGGGGGCGGCGCTTACCGGTCTCAAGCCCGGTACAGTTGGCAACATTCAGTGCATTGCATAGCGTCGGCGCGGGGGGGCGGGGCTTACAGCGATGGGGGCGGCGCTTACCGGCTCAAGCCCGGTACAGTTGGCAATATTCAGTGCATTGCATAGCGTCGCCGCGGGGGGCGGGGCTTACCGGCTCAAGCCCGGTACAGTTGGCAATATTCAGTGCATTGCATAGCGTCGGCGCGGGGGGCGGGGCTTACCGCGATTGGGGCGGCGCTTCCCGGCTCAAGCCCGGTACAGTTGGCAACATTCAGTGTTTTTACACATGCCCCCATTCAAATGGCATTGCAGTAGAGGCAGCTCGGTGGCTCAGTGGTTAGCGCAGTAGCTTTGCAGCGCTGGGGTTGTGGGTTCAAATCCCACTAATGGTCTACGTGTTTGCGTGGGTTTCGTCTGGGTACTCGGGTTTCCTTCCATAAACAACATTAAATATATATATATATATATATATAGTGAATTGAATAGAATTGGTTTTGCGCAGGGGGCGGGGCTTGCCGACTTAAGCCCGGTACTGTTGGCAACATGCAATGCCTACTGCCACCTCTTCAGCAGACGCAACACTTTAATTTTTTTCACGCTGGGGCCGCTGTTAATTCTCATGGCATAGCACCGCCATTTGTTTTTTTAAACATGCCCCCGCGATGGGGGCGGCGCTTACCGGCTCAAGCCCGGTACAGTTGGCAACATTCAGTGCATTGCATAGCGTCGGTGCGGGGGGCGGGCTTACAGCGATGGGGGGCGGTGCTTACCGGCTCAAGCCCGGTAACAGTTGGCAATATTCAGTGCATTGCATAGCGTCGGCGCGGGGGCCGGGGCTTACCGGCTCAAGCCCGGTACAGTTGGCAATATTCAGTGCATTGCATAGCGTCGGCGCGGGGGGCGGGGCTTACGCGATTGGGGCGGGCGCTTACCGGTTCAAGCCGGTACAGTTGGCAACATTCAGTGCATTGCATAGCGTCGGCGCGGGGGCGGGGCTTACAGCGATGGGGGCGGCGCTTACCGGCTCAAGCCCGGTACAGTTGGGCAATATTCAGTGGCATTGCATAGCGTCGGCGCGGGGGGCGGGGCTTACAGCAATGGGGGCGGGGCTTACCGGCTCAAGCCCGGTACAGTCGGCAACATTCAGTGCTCTTACATAGCGTCTGAGCCGGGGGAGTGGCTTACCGCGATGGGGGCGGGGCTTACCGGCTTAAGCCCCGGTACACTTGGCAACATGCAATGCATTGCATAGGGTCGGTGCGGGGGCGGGGCTTACCGGCTTAAGCCCGGTACAGTTGGCAACACGCAATGCTTACTGCCAACTCTTCAGCAGACGCAACACTTTATTTCCTTTGGCGCTGGGTCTGTTGTTGCTTCTCATGGCATAGCAGCGCCATTTTTTTACACATGCCCCAATTCAAATGGCATTGCAGTAGAGGCAGCTTGGTGGCTCAGTGGTTAGCGCAGTAGCCTTGCAGCGCTGGGGTCGTGGGTTCAAATCCCACTAAAGTTCTACGTGTTTGCATGGGTTTTCGTCTTGGTACTCGGGTTTCCTTCCATACCCAAAAACAAACATTAAATATATATATATTGAATAGAATTGGGTTTGTGCAGGGGCGGGGCTTGCCGACTTAAGCCCGTTACTGTTGGCAACATGCAATGCCTACTGCCACCTCTTCAGCAGACGCAACACTTTAATATTTTTCGCGCTGGGGCCGCTGTTACTTCTCATGGCATAGCACCGCCATTTGTTTTTTTAAACATGCCCCCGCGATGGGGGCGGCGCTTACCGGCTCAAGCCCGGTACAGTTGGCAACATTCAGTGCATTGCATAGCGTCGGCGCGGGGGGCGGGGCTTACAGCGATGGGGGCGGCGCTTACCGGCTCAAGCCCGGTACAGTTGGCAATATTCAGTGCATTGCATAGCGTCGGCGCGGGGGGCGGGGCTTACCGGCTCAAGCCCGGTACAGTTGGCAATATCAGTGCATTGCATAGCGTCGGCGCGGGGGGCGGGGCTTACCGCGATGGGGGCGGCGCTTACCGCTCAAGCCCGGTACAGTTGGCAATATTCAGTGCATTGCATAGCGTCGGCCGAGGGGGGCGGGGCTTACCGCGATTGGGGCGGCGCTTACCGGTTCAAGCCCGGTACAGTTGGCAACATTCAGTGCATTGCATAGCGTCGGCGCGGGGGGCGGGGCTTACAGCGATGGGGGGCGGCGCTTACCGGCTCAAGCCCGGTACAGTTGGCAATATTCAGTGCATTGCATAGCGTCGGCGCGGGGGGCGGGCTTACAGCGATGGGGGCGGGGCTTACCGGCTCAAGCCCGGTACAGTCCGGCAACATTCAGTGCTTTACATAGCGTCTGAGCCGGGGGAGTGGCTTACCGCGATGGGGGCGGGGCTTACCGGCTTAAGCCCGGTACACTTGGCAACATGCAATGCATTGTATAGGGTCGGCGCGGGGGGCGGGGCTTACTGGCTTAAGCCCGGTACAGTTGGCAACACGCAATGCTTACTGCCAACTCTTCAGCAGACGCCACACTTTATTTCCTTTGGCGCTGGGTCTGCTGTTGCTTCTCATGGCATAGCAGCGCATTTTTTTTACACATGCCCCCATTCAAATGGCATTGCAGTAGAGGCAGCTCGGTGGCTCAGTGGTTAGCGCAGTAGCTTTGCAGCGCTGGGGTCTTGGGTTCAAATCCCACTAATGTTTCTACGTGTTTGCATGGGTTTCGTCTGGGTACTCGGGTTTCCTTCCATAAACAAACATTAAATATATATATAGTGAATTGAATAGAATTGGTTTTGTGCAGGGGGCGGGGCTTGCCGACTTAAGCCCGGTACTGTTGGCAACATGCAATGCCTACTGCCACCTCTTCAGCAGACGCAACACTTTAGTATTTTTTCGCGCTGGGGCCGCTGTTACTTCTCATGGCATAGCACCGCCATTTGTTTTTTTAAACATGCCCCCGCGATGGGGGCGGCGCTTACCGGCTCAAGCCCGGTACAGTTGGCAACATTCAGTGCATTGCATAGCGTCGGCGCGGGGGGGCGGGGCTTACAGCGATGGGGGCGGCGCTTACCGGCTCAAGCCCGGTACAGTTGGCAATATTCAGTGCATTGCATAGCGTCGCCGCGGGGGGCGGGGCTTACCGGCTCAAGCCCGGTACAGTTGGCAATATTCAGTGCATTGCATAGCGTCGGCGCGGGGGGCGGGGCTTACCGCGATTGGGGCGGCGCTTACCGGCTCAAGCCCGGTACAGTTGGCAACATTCAGTGTTTTTACACATGCCCCCATTCAAATGGCATTGCAGTAGAGGCAGCTCGGTGGCTCAGTGGTTAGCGCAGTAGCTTTGCAGCGCTGGGGTTGTGGGTTCAAATCCCACTAATGGTCTACGTGTTTGCGTGGGTTTCGTCTGGGTACTCGGGTTTCCTTCCATAAACAAACATTAAATATATATATATATATATATATAGTGAATTGAATAGAATTGGTTTTGCGCAGGGGGCGGGGCTTGCCGACTTAAGCCCGGTACTGTTGGCAACATGCAATGCCTACTGCCACCTCTTCAGCAGACGCAACACTTTAATATTTTTTCACGCTGGGGCCGCTGTTACTTCTCATGGCATAGCACCGCCATTTGTTTTTTTTAAACATGCCCCCCGCGATGGGGGCGGCGCTTACCGGCTCAAGCCCGGTACAGTTGGCAACATTCAGTGCATTGCATAGCGTCGGTGCGGGGGGCGGGGCTTACAGCGATGGGGGCGGCGCTTACCGGCTCAAGCCCGGTACAGTTGGCAATATTCAGTGCATTGCATAGCGTCGGCGCGGGGGGCGGGGCTTACCGGCTCAAGCCCGGTACAGTTGGCAATATTCAGTGCATTGCATAGCGTCGGCGCGGGGGCGGGGCTTACCGCGATTGGGGCGGCGCTTACCGGTTCAAGCCCGGTACAGTTGGCAACATTCAGTGCATTGCATAGCGTCGGCGCGGGGGGCGGGGCTTACAGCGATGGGGGCGGCGCTTACCGGCTCAAGCCCGGTACAGTTGGCAATATTCAGTGCATTGCATAGCGTCGGCGCGGGGGGGCGGGGCTTACAGCAATGGGGGCGGGGCTTACCGGCTCAAGCCCGGTACAGTCGGCAACATTCAGTGCTTTACATAGCGTCTGAGCCGGGGGAGTGGCTTACCGCGATGGGGGCGGGGCTTACCGGCTTAAGCCCGGTACACTTGGCAACATGCAATGCATTGTATAGGGTCGGCGCGGGGGGCGGGGCTTACCGGCTTAAGCCCGGTACAGTTGGCAACACGCAATGCTTACTGCCAACTCTTCAGCAGACGCAACACTTTATTTCCTTTGGCGCTGGGTCTGTTGTTGCTTCTCATGGCATAGCAGCGCCATTTTTTTACACATGCCCCAATTCAAATGGCATTGCAGTAGAGGCAGCTTGGTGGCTCAGTGGTTAGCGCAGTAGCCTTGCAGCGCTGGGGTCGTGGGTTCAAATCCCACTAAAGTTCTACGTGTTTGCATGGGTTTCGTCTTGGTACTCGGGTTTCCTTCCATACCCAAAAACAAACATTAAATATATATATATTGAATAGAATTGGGTTTGTGCAGGGGGCGGGGCTTGCCGACTTAAGCCCGTTACTGTTGGCAACATGCAATGCCTACTGCCACCTCTTCAGCAGACGCAACACTTTAATATTTTTTCGCGCTGGGGCCGCTGTTACTTCTCATGGCATAGCACCGCCATTTGTTTTTTTAAACATGCCCCCGCGATGGGGGCGGCGCTTACCGGCTCAAGCCCGGTACAGTTGGCAACATTAAGTGCATTGCATAGCGTCGGCGCGGGGGGCGGGGCTTACAGCGATGGGGCGGCGCTTACCGGCTCAAGCCCGGTACAGTTGGCAATATTCAGTGCATTGCATAGCGTCGGCGCGGGGGGGCGGGGCTTACCGGCTCAAGCCCGGTACAGTTAGCAATATTCAGTGCATTGCATAGCGTCGGCGCGGGGGGCGGGGCTTACCGCGATGGGGGCGGCGCTTACCGGCTCAAGCCCGGTACAGTTGGCAATATTCAGTGCATTGCATAGCGTCGGCGCGGGGGGCGGGGCTTACCGCGATTGGGGCGGCGCTTACCGGTTCAAGCCCGGTACAGTTGGCAACATTCAGTGCATTGCATAGCGTCGGCGCGGGGGGGCGGGGCTTACAGCGATGGGGGCGGCGCTTACCGGCTCAAGCCCGGTACAGTTCGCAATATTCAGTGCATTGCATAGCGTCGGCGCGGGGGGCGGGGCTTACAGCGATGGGGGCGGGGCTTACCGGCTCAAGCCCGGTACAGTCGGCAACATTCAGTGCTTTACATAGCGTCTGAGCCGGGGGAGTGGCTTACCGCGATGGGGGCGGGGCTTACCGGCTTAAGCCCGGTACACTTGGCAACATGCAATGCATTGTATAGGGTCGGCGCGGGGGGCGGGGCTTACTGGCTTAAGCCCGGTACAGTTGGCAACACGCAATGCTTACTGCCAACTCTTCAGCAGACGCCACACTTTTATTTCCTTTGGCGCTGGGTCTGCTGTTGCTTCTCATGGCATAGCAGCGCCATTTTTTTACACATGCCCCCATTCAAATGGCATTGCAGTAGAGGCAGCTCGGTGGCTCAGTGGTTAGCGCAGTAGCCTTGCAGCGCTGGGTCTTGGGTTCAAATCCCACTAATGTTCTACGTGTTTGCATGGGTTTCGTCTGGGTACTCGGGTTTCCTTCCATAAACAAACATTAAATATATATATAGTGAATTGAATAGAATTGGTTTTGTGCAGGGGGCGGGGCTTGCCGACTTAAGCCCGGTACTGTTGGCAACATGCAATGCCTACTGCCACCTCTTCAGCAGACGCAACACTTTAGTATTTTTCGCGCTGGGGCCGCTGTTACTTCTTCATGGCATAGCACCGCCATTTGTTTTTTTTAAACATGCCCCGCGATGGGGGCGGCGCTTACCGGCTCAAGCCCGGTACAGTTGGCAACATTAAGTGCATTGCATAGCGTCGGCGCGGGGGGCGGGGCTTACAGCGATGGGGGCGGCGCTTACCGGCTCAAGCCCGGTACAGTTGGCAATATTCAGTGCATTGCATAGCGTCGCCGCGGGGGGCGGGGCTTACCGGCTCAAGCCCGGTACAGTTGGCAATATTCAGTGCATTGCATAGCGTCGGCGCGGGGGGCGGGGCTTACCGCGATTGGGGCGGCGCTTACCGGCTCAAGCCCGGTACAGTTGGCAACATTCAGTGTTTTTACACATGCCCCCATTCAAATGGCATTGCAGTAGAGGCAGCTCGGTGGCTCAGTGGTTAGCGCAGTAGCTTTGCAGCGCTGGGGTTGTGGGTTCAAATCCCACTAATGGGTCTACGTGTTTGCGTGGGTTTCGTCTGGGTACTCGGTTTCCTTCCATAAACAAACATTAAATATATATATATAATATATATATAGTGAATTGAATAGAATTGGTTTTGCGCAGGGGGCGGGGCTTGCCGACTTAAGCCCGGTACTGTTGGCAACATGCAATGCCTACTGCCACCTCTTCAGCAGACGCAACACTTTAATATTTTTTCACGCTGGGGCCGCTGTTACTTCTCATGGCATAGCACCGCCATTTGTTTTTTTTAAACATGCCCCCGCGATGGGGGCGGCGCTTACCGGCTCAAGCCCGGTACAGTTGGCAACATTCAGTGCATTGCATAGCGTCGGTGCGGGGGGCGGGGCTTACAGCGATGGGGGCGGTGCTTACCGGCTCAAGCCCGGTACAGTTGGCAATATTCAGTGCATTGCATAGCGTCGGCGCGGGGGCCGGGGCTTACCGGCTCAAGCCCGGTACAGTTGGCAATATTCAGTGCATTGCATAGCGTCGGCGCGGGGGGCGGGGCTTACCGCGATTGGGGCGGCGCTTTACCGGTTCAAGCCCGGTACAGTTGGCAACATTCAGTGCATTGCATAGCGTCGGCGCGGGGGCGGGGCTTACAGCGATGGGGGCGGCGCTTACCGGCTCAAGCCCGGTACAGTTGGCAATATTCAGTGCATTGCATAGCGTCGGCGCGGGGGGCGGGGCTTACAGCAATGGGGGCGGGGCTTACCGGCTCAAGCCCGGTACAGTCGGCAACATTCAGTGCTTTACATAGCGTCTGAGCCGGGGGAGTGGCTTACCGCGATGGGGGCGGGGCTTACCGGCTTAAGCCCGGTACACTTGGCAACATGCAATGCATTGCATAGGGTCGGTGCGGGGGGCGGGGCTTACCGGCTTAAGCCCGGTACAGTTGGCAACACGCAAATGCTTACTGCCAACTCTTCAGCAGACGCAACACTTTATTTCCTTTGGCGCTGGGTCTGTTGTTGCTTCTCATGGCATAGCAGCGCCATTTTTTTTACACATGCCCCAATTCAAATGGCATTGCAGTAGAGGCAGCTTGGTGGCTCAGTGGTTAGCGCAGTAGCCTTGCAGCGCTGGGGTCGTGGTTCAAATCCCACTAAAGTTCTACGTGTTTGCATGGGTTTCGTCTTGGTACTCGGGTTTCCTTCCATACCCAAAAACAAACATTAAATATATATATATTGAATAGAATTGGGTTTGTGCAGGGGCGGGGCTTGCCGACTTAAGCCCGTTACTGTTGGCAACATGCAATGCCTACTGCCACCTCTTCAGCAGACGCAACACTTTAATATTTTTCGCGCTGGGGCCGCTGTTACTTCTCATGGCATAGCACCGCCATTTGTTTTTTTAACATGCCCCCCGCGATGGGGGCGGCGCTTACCGGCTCAAGCCCGGTACAGTTGGCAACATTAAGTGCATTGCATAGCGTCGGCGCGGGGGGCGGGGCTTACAGCGATGGGGGCGGCGCTTACCGGCTCAAGCCCGGTACAGTTGGCAATATTCAGTGCATTGCATAGCTTCGGCGCGGGGGGCGGGGCTTACCGGCTCAAGCCCGGTACAGTTGGCAATTTTCAGTGCATTGCATAGCGTCGGCGCGGGGGGCGGGGCTTACCGCGATTGGGGCGGCGCTTACCGGTTCAAGCCCGGTACAGTTGGCAATATTCAGTGCATTGCATAGCGTCGGCGAGGGGGGCGGGGCTTACCGCGATTGGGGCGGCGCTTACCGGTTCAAGCCCGGTACAGTTGGCAACATTCAGTGCATTGCATAGCGTCGGCGCGGGGGGCGGGGCTTACAGCGATGGGGGCGGCGCTTACCGGCTCAAGCCCGGTACAGTTCGCAATATTCAGTGCATTGCATAGCGTCGGCGCGGGGGGCGTGGCTTACAGCGATGGGGGCGGGGCTTACCGGCTCAAGCCCGGTACAGTCGGCAACATTCAGTGCTTTACATAGCGTCTGAGCCGGGGGAGTGGCTTACCGCGATGGGGGCGGGGCTTACCGGCTTAAGCCCGGTACACTTGGCAACATGCAATGCATTGTATAGGGTCGGCGCGGGGGGCGGGGCTTACTGGCTTAAGCCCGGTACAGTTGGCAACACGCAATGCTTACTGCCAACTCTTCAGCAGACGCCACACTTTATTTCCTTTGGCGCTGGGTCTGCTGTTGCTTCTCATGGCATAGCAGCGCCATTTTTTTACACATGCCCCCATTCAAATGCAGTGCAGTAGAGGCAGCTCGGTGGCTCAGTGGTTAGCGCAGTAGCTTTGCAGCGCTGGGGTCTTGGGTTCAAATCCCACTAATGTTCTACGTGTTTGCATGGGTTTCGTCTGGGTACTCGGGTTTCCTTCCATAAACAAACATTAAATATATATATAGTGAATTGAATAGAATTGGTTTTGTGCAGGGGGCGGGGCTTGCCGACTTAAGCCCGGTACTGTTGGCAACATGCAATGCCTACTGCCACCTCTTCAGCAGACGCAACACTTTAGTATTTTTCGCGCTGGGGCCGCTGTTACTTCTCATGGCATAGCACCGCCATTTGTTTTTTTAAACATGCCCCCGCGATGGGGGCGGCGCTTACCGGCTCAAGCCCGGTACAGTTGGGCAA
This sequence comes from Dendropsophus ebraccatus, assembly GCF_027789765.1. NCBI lineage: Eukaryota > Metazoa > Chordata > Amphibia > Anura > Hylidae > Dendropsophus > Dendropsophus ebraccatus. Next base: position 12,992 of record NW_027210559.1, read on the forward strand.
CATTAAGTGCATTGCATAGCGTCGGCGCGGGGGGCGGGGCTTACAGCGATGGGGGCGGCGCTTACCGGCTCAAGCCCGGTACAGTTGGCAATATTCAGTGCATTGCATAGCGTCGCCGCGGGGGGCGGGGCTTACCGGCTCAAGCCCGGTACAGTTGGCAATATTCAGTGCATTGCATAGCGTCGGCGCGGGGGGCGGGGCTTACCGCGATTGGGGCGGCGCTTTACCGGCTCAAAGGACCGGTACAGTTGGCAACATTCAGTGCATTGCATAGCGTCGGCGCGGGGGGCGGGGCTTACCGCGATGGGGGCGGCGCTTACCGGCTCAAGCCCGGTACAGTTGGCAAACATTCAGTGCATTGCATAGCGTCGGCGCGGGGGGGCGGGGCTTACAGCGATGGGGGCGGCGCTTAACCGGCTCAAGCCCTGTACAGTTGGCAATATTCAGTGCATTGCATAGCGTCGGCGCGGGGGGCGGGGGCTTACAGCGATGGGGGCGGCGCTTACCGGCTCAAGCCCGGTACACTTGGCAACATGCAATGCATTGCATAGGGTCCGGTGCGGGGGGCGGGGCTTACCGGCTTAAGCCCGGTACAGTTGGCAACACGCAATGCTTACTGCCAACTCTTCAGCAGACGCAACACTTTATTTCCTTTGGCGTTGGGTCTGTTGTTGCTTCTCATGGCATAGCAGCGCCATTTTTTTTACACATGCCCCAATTCAAATGGCATTGCAGTAGAGGCAGCTTGGTGGCTCCAGTGGTTAGCGCAGTAGCCTTGCAGCGCTGGGGTCGTGGGTTCAAATCCCACTAAAGTTCTACGTGTTTGCATGGGTTTCGTCTGGGTACTCGGGTTTCCTTCCATACCCAAAAACAAACATTAAATATATATATATTGAATAGAATTGGGTTTGTGCAGGGGGCGGGGCTTGCCGACTTAAGCCCGTTACTGTTGGCAACATGCAATGCCTACTGCCACCTCTTCAGCAGACGCAACACTTTAATATTTTTCGCGCTGGGGCCGCTGTTACTTCTCATGGCATAGCACCGCCATTTGTTTTTTTAAACATGCCCCCGCGATGGGGGGCGGCGCTTACCGGCTCAAGCCCGGTACAGTTGGCAACATTCAGTGCATTGCATAGCGTCGGAGCGGGGGGCGGGGCTTACAGCGATGGGGGCGGCGCTTACCGGCTCAAGCCCGGTACAGTTGGCAATATTCAGTGCATTGCATAGCGTCGCCGCGGGGGGCGGGGCTTACCGGCTCAAGCCCGGTACAGTTGGCAATATTCAGTGCATTGCATAGCGTCGGCGCGGGGGGCGGGGCTTACCGCGATTGGGGCGGCGCTTACCGGCTCAAGACCGGTACAGTTGGCAACATTCAGTGCATTGCATAGCGTCGGCGCGGGGGGCGGGGCTTACCGCGATGGGGGCGGCGCTTACCGGCTCAAGCCCGGTACAGTTGGCAACATTCAGTGCATTGCATAGCGTCGGCGCGGGGGGCGGGGCTTACAGCGATGGGGGCGGCGCTTACCGGCTCAAGCCCGGTACAGTTGGCAATATTCAGTGCATTGCATAGCGTCGGCGCGGGGGGCGGGGCTTACCGCGATGGGGGCGGGGCTTACCGGCTTAAGCCCGGTACACTTGGCAACATGCAATGCATTGTATAGGGTCGGCGCGGGGGGGCGGGGCTTACCGGCTTAAGCCCGGTACAGTTGGCAACACGCAATGCTTACTGCCAACTCTTCAGCAGACGCAACACTTTATTCCTTTGGCGTTGGGTCTGTTGTTGCTTCTCATGGCATAGCAGCGCCATTTTTTTTACACATGCCCCAATTCAAATGGCATTGCAGTAGAGGCAGCTTGGTGGCTCAGTGGTTAGCGCAGTAGCCTTGCAGCGCTGGGTCGTGGGTTCAAATCCCACTAAAGTTCTACGTGTTTGCATGGGTTTCGTCTGGGTACTCGGGTTTCCTTCCATACCCAAAAACAAACATTAAATATATATATATTGAATAGAATTGGGTTTGTGCAGGGGGCGGGGCTTGCCGACTTAAGCCCGGTTACTGTTGGCAACATGCAATGCCTACTGCCACCTCTTCAGCAGACGTAACACTTTAATATTTTTCGCGCTGGGGCCGCTGTTACTTCTCATGGCCATAGCACCGCCATTTGTTTTTTTAAACATGCCCCCGCGATGGGGGCGGCGCTTACCGGCTCAAGCCCGGTACAGTTGGCAACATTAAGTGCATTGCATAGCGTCGGCGCGGGGGGCGGGGCTTACAGCGATGGGGGCGGCGCTTACCGGCTCAAGCCCGGTACAGTTGGCAATATTCAGTGCATTGCATAGCGTCGCCGCGGGGGGCGGGGCTTACCGGCTCAAGCCCGGTACAGTTGGCAATATTCAGTGCATTGCATAGCGTTCGGCGCGGGGGGCGGGGCTTACCGCGATTGGGGCGGCGCTTACCGGCTCAAGCCCGGTACAGTTGGCAACATTCAGTGTTTTTACACATGCCCCCATTCAAATGGCATTGCAGTAGAGGCAGCTCGGTGGCTCAGTGGTTAGCGCAGTAGCTTTGCAGCGCTGGGGTTTGTGGGTTCAAATCCCCACTAATGGTCTACGTGTTTGCGTGGGTTTCGTCTGGGTACTCGGGTTTCCTTCCATAAACAAACATTAAATATATATATATATATATATATAGTGAATTGAATAGAATTGGTTTTGCGCAGGGGGCGGGGCTTGCCGACTTAAGCCCGGTACTGTTGGCAACATGCAATGCCTACTGCCACCTCTTCAGCAGACGCAACACTTTAATATTTTTCACGCTGGGGCCGCTGTTACTTCTCATGGCATAGCACCGCCATTTGTTTTTTTAAACATGCCCCCGCGATGGGGGCGGCGCTTACCGGCTCAAGCCCGGTACAGTTGGCAACATTCAGTGCATTGCATAGCGTCGGTGCGGGGGGCGGGGCTTACAGCGATGGGGGCGGTGCTTACCGGCTCAAGCCCGGTACAGTTGGCAATATTCAGTGCATTGCATAGCGTCGGCGCGGGGGCCGGGGCTTACCGGCTCAAGCCCGGTACAGTTGGCAATATTCAGTGCATTGCATAGCGTCGGCGCGGGGGGCGGGGCTTACCGCGATTGGGGCGGCGCTTACCGGTTCAAGCCCGGTACAGTTGGCAACATTCAGTGCATTGCATAGCGTCGGCGCGGGGGCGGGGCTTACAGCGATGGGGGCGGCGCTTACCGGCTCAAGCCCGGTACAGTTGGCAATATTCAGTGCATTGCATAGCGTCGGCGCGGGGGGCGGGGCTTACAGCGATGGGGGCGGGGCTTACCGGCTCAAGCCCGGTACAGTCGGCAACATTCAGTGCTTTACATAGCGTCTGAGCCGGGGGAGTGGCTTACCGCGATGGGGGCGGGGCTTACCGGCTTAAGCCCGGTACACTTGGCAACATGCAATGCATTGCATAGGGTCGGTGCGGGGGGCGGGGCTTACCGGCTTAAGCCCGGTACAGTTGGCAACACGCAATGCTTACTGCCAACTCTTCAGCAGACGCAACACTTTATTTCCTTTGGCGCTGGTCTGTTGTTGCTTCTCATGGCATAGCAGCGCCATTTTTTACACATGCCCCAATTCAAATGGCATTGCAGTAGAGGCAGCTTGGTGGCTCAGTGGTTAGCGCAGTAGCCTTGCAGCGCTGGGTCGTGGGTTCAAATCCCACTAAAGTTCTACGTGTTTGCATGGGTTTCGTCTGGGTACTCGGGTTTCCTTCCATACCCAAAAACAAACATTAAATATATATATATTGAATAGAATTGGGTTTGTGCAGGGGGGCGGGGCTTGCCGACTTAAGCCCGTTACTGTTGGCAACATGCAATGCCTACTGCCACCTCTTCAGCAGACGTAACACTTTAATATTTTTCGCGCTGGGGCCGCTGTTACTTCTCATGGCATAGCACCGCCATTTGTTTTTTTAAACATGCCCCCGCGATGGGGGCGGCGCTTACCGGCTCAAGCCCGGTACAGTTGGGCAACATTAAGTGCATTGCATAGCGTCGGCGCGGGGGGCGGGGCTTACAGCGATGGGGGCGGCGCTTACCGGCTCAAGCCCGGTACAGTTGGCAATATTCAGTGCATTGCATAGCGTCGCCGCGGGGGGCGGGGCTTACCGGCTCAAGCCCGGTACAGTTGGCAATATTCAGTGCATTGCATAGCGTCGGCGCGGGGGGCGGGGCTTACCGCGATGGGGGCGGCGCTTACCGGCTCAAGCCCGGTACAGTTGGCAATATTCAGTGCATTGCATAGCGTCGGCGAGGGGGGCGGGGCTTACCGCGATTGGGGCGGCGCTTACCGGTTCAAGCCCGGTACAGTTGGCAACATTCAGTGCATTGCATAGCGTCGGCGCGGGGGGCGGGGCTTACAGCGATGGGGGCGGCGCTTACCGGCTCAAGCCCGGTACAGTTCGCAATATTCAGTGCATTGCATAGCGTCGGCGCGGGGGGCGGGGCTTACCGCGAGGGGGGCGGGGCTTACCGGCTCAAGCCCGGTACAGTCGGCAACATTCAGTGCTTTACATAGCGTCTGAGCCGGGGGAGTGGCTTACCGCGATGGGGGCGGGGCTTACCGGCTTAAGCCCGGTACACTTGGCAACATGCAATGCATTGTATAGGGTCGGCGCGGGGGGCGGGGCTTACTGGCTTAAGCCCGGTACAGTTGGCAACACGCAATGCTTACTGCCAACTCTTCAGCAGACGCCACACTTTATTTCCTTTGGCGCTGGGTCTGCTGTTGCTTCTCATGGCATAGCAGCGCCATTTTTTTACACATGCCCCATTCAAATGGCATTGCAGTAGAGGCAGCTCGGTGGCTCAGTGGTTAGCGCAGTAGCTTTGCAGCGCTGGGGTCTTGGGTTCAAATCCCACTAATGTTCTACGTGTTTGCATGGGTTTCGTCTGGGTACTCGGGTTTCCTTCCATAAACAAACATTAAATATATATATAGTGAATTGAATAGAATTGGTTTTGTGCAGGGGGCGGGGCTTGCCGACTTAAGCCCGGTACTGTTGGCAACATGCAATGCCTACTGCCACCTCTTCAGCAGACGCAACACTTTAGTATTTTTCGCGCTGGGGCCGCTGTTACTTCTCATGGCATAGCACCGCCATTTGTTTTTTTAAACATGCCCCCGCGATGGGGGCGGCGCTTACCGGCTCAAGCCCGGTACAGTTGGCAACATTAAGTGCATTGCATAGCGTCGGCGCGGGGGGGCGGGGCTTACAGCGATGGGGGCGGCGCTTACCGGCTCAAGCCCGGTACAGTTGGCAATATTCAGTGCATTGCATAGCGTCGCCGCGGGGGGCGGGGCTTACCGGCTCAAGCCGGTACAGTTGGCAATATTCAGTGCATTGCATAGCGTCGGCGCGGGGGGCGGGGCTTACCGCGATTGGGGCGGCGCTTACCGGCTCAAGCCCGGTACAGTTGGCAACATTCAGTGTTTTTACACATGCCCCCATTCAAATGGCATTGCAGTAGAGGCAGCTCGGTGGCTCAGTGGTTAGCGCAGTAGCTTTGCAGCGCTGGGGTTGTGGGTTCAAATCCCACTAATGGTCTACGTGTTTGCGTGGGTTTCGTCTGGGTACTCGGGTTTCCTTCCATAAACAAACATTAAATATATATATATATATATATATATAGTGAATTGAATAGAATTGGTTTTGCGCAGGGGGCGGGGCTTGCCGACTTAAGCCCGGTACTGTTGGCAACATGCAATGCCTACTGCCACCTCTTCAGCAGACGCAACACTTTAATATTTTTCACGCTGGGGCCGCTGTTACTTCTCATGGCATAGCACCGCCATTTGTTTTTTTAAACATGCCCCCGCGATGGGGGCGGCGCTTACCGGCTCAAGCCCGGTACAGTTGGCAACATTCAGTGCATTGCATAGCGTCGGTGCGGGGGGCGGGGCTTACAGCGATGGGGGCGGTGCTTACCGGCTCAAGCCCGGTACAGTTGGCAATATTCAGTGCATTGCATAGCGTCGGCGCGGGGGCGGGGCTTACCGGCTCAAGCCCGGTACAGTTGGCAATATTCAGTGCATTGCATAGCGTCGGCGCGGGGGGGCGGGGCTTACCGCGATTGGGGCGGCGCTTACCGGTTCAAGCCCGGTACAGTTGGCAACATTCAGTGCATTGCATAGCGTCGGCGCGGGGGCGGGGCTTACAGCGATGGGGGCGGCGCTTACCGGCTCAAGCCCGGTACAGTTGGCAATATTCAGTGCATTGCATAGCGTCGGCGCGGGGGGCGGGGCTTACAGCAATGGGGGCGGGGCTTACCGGCTCAAGCCCGGTACAGTCGGCAACATTCAGTGCTTTACATAGCGTCTGAGCCGGGGGAGTGGCTTACCGCGATGGGGGCGGGGCTTACCGGCTTAAGCCCGGTACACTTGGCAACATGCAATGCATTGCATAGGGTCGGTGCGGGGGGCGGGGCTTACCGGCTTAAGCCCGGTACAGTTGGCAACACGCAATGCTTACTGCCAACTCTTCAGCAGACGCAACACTTTATTTCCTTTGGCGCTGGGTCTGTTGTTGCTTCTCATGGCATAGCAGCGCCATTTTTTTACACATGCCCCAATTCAAATGGCATTGCAGTAGAGGCAGCTTGGTGGCTCAGTGGTTAGCGCAGTAGCCTTGCAGCGCTGGGGTCGTGGGTTCAAATCCCACTAAAGTTCTACGTGTTTGCATGGGTTTCGTCTTGGTACTCGGGTTTCCTTCCATACCCAAAACAAACATTAAATATATATATATTGAATAGAATTGGGTTTGTGCAGGGGGCGGGGCTTGCCGACTTAAGCCCGTTACTGTTGGCAACATGCAATGCCTACTGCCACCTCTTCAGCAGACGCAACACTTTAATATTTTTCGCGCTGGGGCCGCTGTTACTTCTCATGGCATAGCACCGCCATTTGTTTTTTTAAACATGCCCCCGCGATGGGGCGGCGCTTACCGGCTCAAGCCCGGTACAGTTGGCAACATTAAGTGCATTGCATAGCGTCGGCGCGGGGGGCGGGGCTTACAGCGATGGGGGCGGCGCTTACCGGCTCAAGCCCGGTACAGTTGGCAATATTCAGTGCATTGCATAGCGTCGCCGCGGGGGGCGGGGCTTACCGGCTCAAGCCCGGTACAGTTGGCAATATTCAGTGCATTGCATAGCGTCGGCGCGGGGGGCGGGGCTTACCGCGATGGGGGCGGCGCTTACCGGCTCAAGCCCGGTACAGTTGGCAATATTCAGTGCATTGCATAGCGTCGGCGAGGGGGGCGGGGCTTACCGCGATTGGGGCGGCGCTTACCGGTTCAAGCCCGGTACAGTTGGCAACATTCAGTGCATTGCATAGCGTCGGCGCGGGGGGGCGGGGCTTACAGCGATGGGGGCGGCGCTTACCGGCTCAAGCCCGGTACAGTTCGCAATATTCAGTGCATTGCATAGCGTCGGCGCGGGGGGCGGGGCTTACAGCGATGGGGGCGGGGCTTACCGGCTCAAGCCCGGTACAGTCGGCAACATTCAGTGCTTTACATAGCGTCTGAGCCGGGGGAGTGGCTTACCGCGATGGGGGCGGGGCTTACCGGCTTAAGCCCGGTACACTTGGCAACATGCAATGCATTGTATAGGGTCGGCGCGGGGGGCGGGGCTTACTGGCTTAAGCCCGGTACAGTTGGCAACACGCAATGCTTACTGCCAACTCTTCAGCAGACGCCACACTTTATTTCCTTTGGCGCTGGGTCTGCTGTTGCTTCTCATGGCATAGCAGCGCCATTTTTTTACACATGCCCCCATTCAAATGGCATTGCAGTAGAGGCAGCTCGGTGGCTCAGTGGTTAGCGCAGTAGCTTTGCAGCGCTGGGGTCTTGGGTTCAAATCCCACTAATGTTCTACGTGTTTGCATGGGTTTCGTCTGGGTACTCGGGTTTCCTTCCATAAACAAACATTAAATATATATATAGTGAATTGAATAGAATTGGTTTTGTGCAGGGGGCGGGGCTTGCCGACTTAAGCCCGGTACTGTTGGCAACATGCAATGCCTACTGCCACCTCTTCAGCAGACGCAACACTTTAGTATTTTTCGCGCTGGGGGCCGCTGTTACTTCTCATGGCATAGCACCGCCATTTGTTTTTTTAAACATGCCCCCGCGATGGGGGCGGCGCTTACCGGCTCAAGCCCGGTACAGTTGGCAACATTAAGTGCATTGCATAGCGTCGGCGCGGGGGGCGGGGCTTACAGCGATGGGGGCGGCGCTTACCGGCTCAAGCCCGGTACAGTTGGCAATATTCAGTGCATTGCATAGCGTCGCCGCGGGGGGCGGGGCTTACCGGCTCAAGCCCGGTACAGTTGGCAATATTCAGTGCATTGCATAGCGTTCGGCGCGGGGGGCGGGGCTTACCGCGATTGGGGCGGCGCTTACCGGCTCAAGACCGGTACAGTTGGCAACATTCAGTGCATTGCATAGCGTCGGCGCGGGGGCGGGGCTTACCGCGATGGGGGCGGCGCTTACCGGCTCAAGCCCGGTACAGTTTGGCAACATTCAGTGCATTGCATAGCGTCGGCGCGGGGGGCGGGGCTTACAGCGATGGGGGCGGCGCTTACCGGCTCAAGCCCGGTACAGTTGGCAATATTCAGTGCATTGCATAGCGTCGGCGCGGGGGGCGGGGCTTACAGCGATGGGGGCGGCGCTTACCGGCTCAAGCCCGGTACACTTGGCAACATGCAATGCATTGCATAGGGTCGGTGCGGGGGGCGGGCTTACCGGCTTAAGCCCGGTACAGTTGGCAACACGCAATGCTTACTGCCAACTCTTCAGCAGACGCAACACTTTATTTCCTTTGGCGTTGGGTCTGTTGTTGCTTCTCATGGCATAGCAGCGCCATTTTTTTACACATGCCCCAATTCAAATGGCATTGCAGTAGAGGCAGCTTGGTGGCTCAGTGGTTAGCGCAGTAGCCTTGCAGCGCTGGGGTCGTGGGTTCAAATCCCACTAAAGTTCTACGTGTTTGCATGGGTTTCGTCTGGGTACTCGGGTTTCCTTCCATACCCAAAAACAAACATTAAATATATATATATTGAATAGAATTGGGTTTGTGCAGGGGGCGGGGCTTGCCGACTTAAGCCCGTTACTGTTGGCAACATGCAATGCCTACTGCCACCTCTTCAGCAGACGTAACACTTTAATATTTTTCGCGCTGGGGCCGCTGTTACTTCTCATGGCATAGCACCGCCATTTGTTTTTTTAAACATGCCCCCGCGATGGGGGCGGCGCTTACCGGCTCAAGCCCGGTACAGTTGGCAACATTAAGTGCATTGCATAGCGTCGGCGCGGGGGGCGGGGCTTACAGCGATGGGGGCGGCGCTTACCGGCTCAAGCCCGGTACAGTTGGCAATATTCAGTGCATTGCATAGCGTCGCCGCGGGGGGCGGGGCTTACCGGCTCAAGCCCGGTACAGTTGGCAATATTCAGTGCATTGCATAGCGTCGGCGCGGGGGGCGGGGCTTACCGCGATGGGGGCGGCGCTTACCGGCTCAAGCCCGGTACAGTTCGCAATATTCAGTGCATTGCATAGCGTCGGCGCGGGGGGCGGGGCTTTACAGCGATGGGGGCGGGGCTTACCGGCTCAAGCCCGGTAACAGTCGGCAACATTCAGTGCTTTACATAGCGTCTGAGCCGGGGGAGTGGCTTACCGCGATGGGGGCGGGGCTTACCGGCTTAAGCCCGGTAACACTTGGCAACATGCAATGCATTGTATAGGGTCGGCGCGGGGGCGGGGCTTACTGGCTTAAGCCCGGTACAGTTGGCAACACGCAATGCTTACTGCCAACTCTTCAGCAGACGCCACACTTTATTTCCTTTGGCGCTGGGTCTGCTGTTGCTTCTCATGGCATAGCAGCGCCATTTTTTTACACATGCCCCATTCAAATGGCATTGCAGTAGAGGCAGCTCGGTGGCTCAGTGGTTAGCGCAGTAGCTTTGCAGCGCTGGGGTCTTGGGTTCAAATCCCACTAATGTTCTACGTGTTTGCATGGGTTTCGTCTGGGTACTCGGGTTTCCTTCCATAAACAAACATTAAATATATATATAGTGAATTGAATAGAATTGGTTTTGTGCAGGGGGCGGGGCTTGCCGACTTAAGCCCGGTACTGTTGGCAACATGCAATGCCTACTGCCACCTCTTCAGCAGACGCAACACTTTAGTATTTTTCGCGCTGGGGCCGCTGTTACTTCTCATGGCATAGCACCGCCATTTGTTTTTTTAAACATGCCCCCGCGATGGGGGCGGCGCTTACCGGCTCAAGCCCGGTACAGTTGGCAACATTAAGTGCATTGCATAGCGTCGGCGCGGGGGGCGGGGCTTACAGCGATGGGGGCGGCGCTTACCGGCTCAAGCCCGGTACAGTTGGCAATATTCAGTGCATTGCATAGCGTCGCCGCGGGGGGCGGGGCTTACCGGCTCAAGCCGGTACAGTTGGCAATATTCAGTGCATTGCATAGCGTCGGCGCGGGGGGCGGGGCTTACCGCGATTGGGGCGGCGCTTACCGGCTCAAGACCGGTACAGTTGGCAACATTCAGTGCATTGCATAGCGTCGGCGCGGGGGGCGGGGCTTACCGCGATGGGGGCGGCGCTTACCGGCTCAAGCCCGGTACAGTTGGCAACATTCAGTGCATTGCATAGCGTCGGCGCGGGGGGCGGGGCTTACAGCGATGGGGGCGGCGCTTACCGGCTCAAGCCCGGTACAGTTGGCAATATTCAGTGCATTGCATAGCGTCGGCGCGGGGGGCGGGGCTTACAGCGATGGGGGCGGCGCTTACCGGCTCAAGCCCGGTACACTTGGCAACATGCAATGCATTGCATAGGGTCGGTGCGGGGGGCGGGGCTTACCGGCTTAAGCCCGGTACAGTTGGCAACACGCAATGCTTACTGCCAACTCTTCAGCAGACGCAACACTTTATTTCCTTTGGCGTTGGGTCTGTTGTTGCTTCTCATGGCATAGCAGCGCCATTTTTTTACACATGCCCCAATTCAAATGGCATTGCAGTAGAGGCAGCTTGGTGGCTCAGTGGTTAGCGCAGTAGCCTTGCAGCGCTGGGGTCGTGGGTTCAAATCCCACTAAAGTTCTACGTGTTTTGCATGGGTTTCGTCTGGGTACTCGGGTTTCCTTCCATACCCAAAAACAAACATTAAATAATATATATTGAATAGAATTGGGTTTGTGCAGGGGGCGGGGCTTGCCGACTTAAGCCCGTTACTGTTGGCAACATGCAATGCCTACTGCCACCTCTTCAGCAGACGTAACACTTTAATATTTTTCGCGCTGGGGCCGCTGTTACTTCTCATGGCATAGCACCGCCATTTGTTTTTTTAAACATGCCCCCGCGATGGGGGCGGCGCTTACCGGCTCAAGCCCGGTACAGTTGGCAACATTAAGTGCATTGCATAGCGTCGGCGCGGGGGGCGGGGCTTACAGCGATGGGGGCGGCGCTTACCGGCTCAAGCCCGGTACAGTTGGCAATATTCAGTGCATTGCATAGCGTCGCCGCGGGGGGCGGGGCTTACCGGCTCAAGCCCGGTACAGTTGGCAATATTCAGTGCATTGCATAGCGTCGGCGCGGGGGGCGGGGCTTACCGCGATGGGGGCGGCGCTTACCGGCTCAAGCCCGGTACAGTGGGCAACATTCAGTGCATTGCATAGCGTCGGCGCGGGGGGCGGGGCTTACCGCGATTGGGGGCGGCGCTTACCGGTTCAAGCCCGGTACAGTTGGCAACATTCAGTGCATTGCATAGCGTCGGCGCGGGGGGCGGGCTTACAGCGATGGGGGGCGGCGCTTACCGGCTCAAGCCCGGTACAGTTCGCAATATTCAGTGCATTGCATAGCGTCGGCGCGGGGGGGGGGGCTTACAGCGTGGGGGGCGGGGCTTACCGGCTCAAGCCCGGTACAGTCGGCAACATTCAGTGCTTTACATAGCGTCTGAGCCGGGGGAGTGGCTTACCGCGATGGGGGCGGGGCTTACCGGCTTAAGCCCGGTACACTTGGCAACATGCAATGCATTGTATAGGGTCGGCGCGGGGGGCGGGGCTTACTGGCTTAAGCCCGGTACAGTTGGCAACACGCAATGCTTACTGCCAACTCTTCAGCAGACGCCACACTTTATTTCCTTTGGCGCTGGGTCTGCTGTTGCTTCTCATGGCATAGCAGCGCCATTTTTTTACACATGCCCCCATTCAAATGGCATTGCAGTAGAGGCAGCTCGGTGGCTCAGTGGTTAGCGCAGTAGCTTTGCAGCGCTGGGGTCTTGGGTTCAAATCCCACTAATGTTCTACGTGTTTGCATGGGTTTCGTCTGGGTACTCGGGTTTCCTTCCATAAACAAACATTAAATATATATATATAGTGAATTGAATAGAATTGGTTTTGTGCAGGGGGCGGGGCTTGCCGACTTAAGCCCGGTACTGTTGGCAACATGCAATGCCTACTGCCACCTCTTCAGCAGACGCAACACTTTAGTATTTTTCGCGCTGGGGCCGCTGTTACTTCTCATGGCATAGCACCGCCATTTGTTTTTTTAAACATGCCCCCGCGATGGGGGCGGCGCTTACCGGCTCAAGCCCGGTACAGTGGCAACATTAAGTGCATTGCATAGCGTCGGCGCGGGGGGCGGGGCTTACAGCGATGGGGGCGGCGCTTACCGGCTCAAGCCCGGTACAGTTGGCAATATTCAGTGCATTGCATAGCGTCGCCGCGGGGGGCGGGGCTTACCGGCTCAAGCCCGGTACAGTTGGCAATATTCAGTGCATTGCATAGCGTCGGCGCGGGGGGCGGGGCTTACCGCGATTGGGGCGGCGCTTACCGGCTCAAGACCGGTACAGTTGGCAACATTTAGTGCATTGCATAGCGTCGGCGCGGGGGGCGGGGCTTACCGCGATTGGGGCGGCGCTTACCGGCTCAAGACCGGTACAGTTGGCAACATTCAGTGCATTGCATAGCGTCGGCGCGGGGGGCGGGGCTTACCGCGATGGGGGCGGCGCTTACCGGCTCAAGCCGGTACAGTTGGCAACATTCAGTGCATTGCATAGCGTCGGCGCGGGGGGCGGGGCTTACAGCGATGGGGGCGGCGCTTACCGGCTCAAGCCCGGTACAGTTGGCAATATTCAGTGCATTGCATAGCGTCGGCGCGGGGGGCGGGGCTTACAGCGATGGGGGCGGGGCTTACCGGCTCAAGCCCGGACAGTCGGCAACATTCAGTGCTTTACATAGCGTCTGAGCCGGGGGAGAGTGGCTTACCGCGATGGGGGCGGGGCTTACCGGCTTAAGCCCGGTACACTTGGCAACATGCAATGCATTGCATAGGGTCGGTGCGGGGGGGCGGGGCTTACCGGCTTAAGCCCGGTACCGTTGGCAACACGCAATGCTTACTGCCAACTCTTCAGCAGACGCAACATTTTATTTCCTTTGGCGCTGGGTCTGCTGTTGCTTCTCATGGCATAGCAGCGCCATTTTTTTACACATGCCCCAATTCAAATGGCATTGCAGTAGAGGCAGCTTGGTGGCTCAGTGGTAGCGCAGTAGCCTTGCAGCGCTGGGGTCGTGGGTTTAAATCCCACTAATGTTCTACATGTTTGCATGGGTTTCGTCTGGGTACTCGGGTTTCCTTCCATACGCAAAAACAAACATTAAATATATATATATATTGAATAGAATTGGGTTTGTGCAGGGGGCGGGGCTTGCCGACTTAAGCCCGGTACTGTTGGCAACATGCAATGCCTCTTCAGCAGACGCAACACTTTAATATTTTTCGCGCTGGGGCCGCTGTTACTTCTCATGGCATAGCACCCGCCATTTGTTTTTTTAAACATGCCCCCGCGATGGGGGCGGCGCCTTACCGGCTCAAGCCCGGTACAGTTGGCAACATTAAGTGCATTGCATAGCGTCGGCGCGGGGGGCGGGGCTTACAGCGATGGGGGCGGCGCTTACCGGCTCAAGCCCGGTACAGTTGGCAATATTCAGTGCATTGCATAGCGTCGCCGCGGGGGGCGGGGCTTACCGGCTCAAGCCCGGTACAGTTGGCAATATTCAGTGCATTGCATAGCGTCGGCGCGGGGGGCGGGGCTTACCGCGAGTGGGGGCGGCGCTTACCGGCTCAAGCCCGGTACAGTTGGCAACATTCAGTGTTTTTACACATGCCCCCATTCAAATGGCATTGCAGTAGAGGCAGCTCGGTGGCTCAGTGGTTAGCGCAGTAGCTTTGCAGCGCTGGGGTTGTGGGTTCAAATCCCACTAATGGTCTACGTGTTTGCGTGGGTTTCGTCTGGGTACTCGGGTTTCCTTCCATAAACAAACATTAAATATATATATATATATATATATATAGTGAATTGAATAGAATTGGTTTTGCGCAGGGGGCGGGGGCTTGCCGACTTAAGCCCGGTACTGTTGGCAACATGCAATGCCTACTGCCACCTCTTCAGCAGACGCAACACTTTAATATTTTTCACGCTGGGGCCGCTGTTACTTCTCATGGCATAGCACCGCCATTTGGTTTTTTTAAACATGCCCCCGCGATGGGGGGCGGCGCTTACCGGCTCAAGCACGGTACAGTTGGCAACATTCAGTGCATTGCATAGCGTCGGTGCGGGGGGCGGGGCTTACAGCGATGGGGGCGGTGCTTACCGGCTCAAGCCCGGTACAGTTGGCAATATTCAGTGCATTGCATAGCGTCGGCGCGGGGGCCGGGGCTTACCGGCTCAAGCCCGGTACAGTTGGCAACATTCAGTGCATTGCATAGCGTCGGCGCGGGGGCGGGGCTTACAGCGATGGGGGCGGCGCTTACCGGGTCAAGCCCGGTACAGTTGGCAACATTCAGTGCATTGCATAGCGTCGGCGCGGGGGCGGGGCTTACAGCGATGGGGGCGGCGCTTACCGGCTCAAGCCCGGTACAGTTGGCAATATTCAGTGCATTGCATAGCGTCGGCGCGGGGGGCGGGGCTTACAGCGATGGGGGCGGGGCTTACCGGCTCAAGCCCGGTACAGTCGGCAACATTCAGTGCTTTACATAGCGTCTGAGCCGGGGGAGTGGCTTACCGCGATGGGGGCGGGGGCTTACCGGCTTAAGCCCGGTACACTTGGCAACATGCAATGCATTGCATAGGGTCGGTGCGGGGGGCGGGGCTTACCGGCTTAAGCCCGGTACAGTTGGCAACACGCAATGCTTACTGCCAACTCTTCAGCAGACGCAACACTTTATTTCCTTTGGCGCTGGGTCTGTTGTTGCTTCTCATGGCATAGCAGCGCCATTTTTTTACACATGCCCCAATTCAAATGGCATTGCAGTAGAGGCAGCTTGGTGGCTCAGTGGTTAGCGCAGTAGCCTTGCAGCGCTGGGGTCGTGGGTTCAAATCCCACTAAAGTTCTACGTGTTTGCATGGGTTTCGTCTTGGTACTCGGGTTTCCTTCCATACCCAAAAACAAACATTAAATATAATATATATTGAATAGAATTGGGTTTGTGCAGGGGGCGGGGCTTGCCGACTTAAGCCCGTTACTGTTGGCAACATGCAATGCCTACTGCCACCTCTTCAGCAGACAGCAACACTTTAATATTTTTCGCGCTGGGGCCGCTGTTACTTCTCATGGCATAGCACCGCCATTTGTTTTTTTAAACATGCCCCCGCGATGGGGGCGGCGCTTACCGGCTCAAGCCCGGTACAGTTGGCAACATTAAGTGCATTGCATAGCGTCGGCGCGGGGGGCGGGGCTTACAGCGATGGGGGCGGCGCTTACCGGCTCAAGCCCGGTACAGTTGGCAATATGCAGTGCATTGCATAGCGTCGCCGCGGGGGGCGGGGCTTACCGGCTCAAGCCCGGTACAGTTGGCAATATTCAGTGCATTGCATAGCGTCGGCGCGGGGGGCGGGGCTTACCGCGATGGGGGCGGCGCTTACCGGCTCAAGCCCGGTACAGTTGGCAATATTCAGTGCATTGCATAGCGTCGGCGCGGGGGGCGGGGCTTACCGCGATTGGGGCGGCGCTTACCGGTTCAAGCCCGGTACAGTTGGCAACATTCAGTGCATTGCATAGCGTCGGCGCGGGGGGCGGGGCTTACAGCGATGGGGGCGGCGCTTACCGGCTCAAGCCCGGTACAGTTGGCAATATTCAGTGCATTGCATAGCGTCGGCGCGGGGGGCGGGGCTTACAGCGATGGGGGCGGGGCTTACCGGCTCAAGCCCGGTACAGTCGGCAACATTCAGTGCTTCACATAGCGTCTGAGCCGGGGGAGTGGCTTACCGCGATGGGGGCGGGGCTTACCGGCTCAAGCCCGGTACAGTTGGCAATATTCAGTGCATTGCATAGCGTCGGCGCGGGGGGCGGGGCTTACTGGCTTAAGCCCGGTACAGTTGGCAACACGCAATGCTTACTGCCAACTCTTCAGCAGACGCCACACTTTATTTCCTTTGGCGCTGGGTCTGCTGTTGCTTCTCATGGCATAGCAGCGCCATTTTTTTACACATGCCACCCATTCAAATGGCATTGCAGTAGAGGCAGCTCGGTGGCTCAGTGGTTAGCGCAGTAGCTTTGCAGCGCTGGGGTCTTGGGTTCAAATCCCACTAATGTTCTACGTGTTTGCATGGGTTTCGTCTGGGTACTCGGGTTTCCTTCCATAAACAAACATTAAATATATATATAGTGAATTGAATAGAATTGGTTTGTGCAGGGGGCGGGGCTTGCCGACTTAAGCCCGGTACTGTTGGCAACATGCAATGCCTACTGCCACCTCTTCAGCAGACGCAACACTTTAGTATTTTTCGCGCTGGGGGGCCGCTGTTACTTCTCATGGCATAGCACCGCCATTTGTTTTTTTAAACATGCCCCCGCGATGGGGGCGGCGCTTACCGGCTCAAGCCCGGTACAGTTGGCAACATTAAGTGCATTGCATAGCGTCGGCGCGGGGGGCGGGGCTTACAGCGATGGGGGCGGCGCTTACCGGCTCAAGCCCGGTACAGTTGGCAATATTCAGTGCATTGCATAGCGTCGCCGCGGGGGCGGGGCTTACCGCGATGGGGGCGGCGCTTACCGGCTCAAGCCCGGTACAGTTGGCAATATTCAGTGCATTGCATAGCGTCGGCGAGGGGGGCGGGGCTTACCGCGATTGGGGCGGCGCTTACCGGTTCAAGCCCGGTACAGTTGGCAACATTCAGTGCATTGCATAGCGTCGGCGCGGGGCGCGCGGGGCTTACAGCGATGGGGGCGGCGCTTACCGGCTCAAGCCCGTACAGTTGGCAATATTCAGTGCATTGCATAGCGTCGCCGCGGGGGGCGGGGCTTACCGGCTCAAGCCCGGTACAGTTGGCAATATTCAGTGCATTGCATAGCGTCGGCGGCGGGGGGCGGGGCTTACCGCGATGGGGGCGGCGCTTACCGGCTCAAGCCCGGTACAGTTGGCAACATTCAGTGCATTGCATAGCGTCGGCGCGGGGGGCGGGGCTTACCGCGATTGGGGCGGCGCTTACCGGCTCAAGCCCGGTACAGTTGGCAACATTCAGTGCATTGCATAGCGTCGGCGCGGGGGCGGGGCTTACAGCGATGGGGGCGGCGCTTACCGCTCAAGCCCGGTACAGTTGGCAACATTCAGTGCATTGCATAGCGTCGGCGCGGGGGCGGGGCTTACAGCGATGGGGGCGGCGCTTACCGGCTCAAGGCCCGGTACAGTTGGCAATATTCAGTGCATGCATAGCGTCGGCGCGGGGGGCGGGCTTACAGCGATGGGGGCGGGGCTTACCGGCTCAAGCCCGGTACAGTCGGCAACATTCAGTGCTTTTACATAGCGTCTGAGCCGGGGGAGTGGCTTACCGCGATGGGGGCGGGGCTTACCGGCTTAAGCCCGGTAACACTTGGCAACATGCAATGCATTGCATAGGGTCGGTGCGGGGGGCGGGGCTTACCGGCTTAAGCCCGGTACCGTTGGCAACACGCAATGCTTACTGCCAACTCTTCAGCAGACGCAACATTTTATTTCCTTTGGCGCTGGGTCTGCTGTTGCTTCTCATGGCATAGCAGCGCCATTTTTTACACATGCCCCAATTCAAATGGCATTGCAGTAGAGGCAGCTTGGTGGCTCAGTGGTTAGCGCAGTAGCCTTGCAGCGCGGGGTCGTGGGTTTAAATCCCACTAATGTTCTACGTGTTTGCATGGGTTTCGTCTGGGTACTCGGGTTTCCTTCCATACGCAAAAAACAAACATTAAATATATATATATATATTGAATAGAATTGGGTTTGTGCAGGGGGCGGGGCTTGCCGACCTTAATCCGGTACTGTTGGCAACATGCAATGCCTCTTCAGCAGACGCAACACTTTAATATTTTTCTCGCGCTGGGGCCGCTGTTACTTCTCATGGCATAGCACCGCCATTTGTTTTTTTAAACATGCCCCCCGCGATGGGGGCGGCGCTTACCCGCTCAAGCCCGGTACAGTTGGCAACAATAAGTGCATTGCATAGCGTCGGCGCGGGGGGCGGGGCTTACAGCGATGGGGCGGCGCTTACCGGCTCAAGCCCGCGTTAACAGTTGGCAATATTCAGTGCATTGCATAGCGTCGGCGCGGGGGGCGGGGCTTACCGGCTCAAGCCCGGTACAGTTGGCAATATTCAGGCATTGCATAGCGTCGGCGCGGGGGGCGGGGCTTACCGCGATTGGGGCGGCGCTTACCGGCTCAAGCCCGGTACAGTTGGCAACATTCAGTGTTTTTTACACATGCCCCCATTCAAATGGCATTGCAGTAGAGGCAGCTCGGTGGCTCAGTGGTTAGCGCAGTAGCTTTGCAGCGCTGGGTTGTGGGTTCAAATCCCACTAATGGTCTACGTGTTTGCGTGGGTTTCGTCTGGGTACTCGGGTTTCCTTCCATAAACCAAACATAAATATATATATATATAGTGAATTGAATAGAATTGGTTTTGCGCAGGGGCGGGGCTTGCCGACTTAAGCCCGGTACTGTTTCGCAACATGCAATGCCTACTGCCACCTCTTCAGCAGACGCCAACACTTTAATATTTTTTCACGCTGGGGGCCGCTGTTACTTCTCATGGCATAGCACCGCCATTTGTTTTTTTTAAACATGCCCCCCGCGATGGGGGCGGCGCTTACCGGCTCAAGCCCGGTACAGTTGGCAACATTCAGTGCATTGCATAGCGTCGGCGCGGGGGGCGGGGCTTACAGCGATGGGGGCGGCGCCTACCGGCTCAAGCCCGGTACAGTTGGCAATATTCAGTGCATTGCATAGCGTCGGCGCGGGGGGCGGGGCTTACCGGCTCAAGCCCGGTACAGTTAGCAATATTCAGTGCATTGCATAGCGTCGGCGCGGGGGGCGGGGCTTACCGCGATTGGGGCCGGCGCTTACCGGTTCAAGCCCGGTACAGTTGGCAACATTCAGTGCATTGCATAGCGTCGGAGCGGGGGCGGGGCTACAGCGATGGGGGCGGCGCTTACCGGCTCAAGCCCGGTACAGTTGGCAATATTCAGTGCATTGCATAGCGTCGGCGCGGGGGGCGGGGCTTACAGCGATGGGGGCGGGCTTACCGGCTCAAGCCCGGTACAGTCGGCACCATTCAGTGCTTTACATAGCGTCTGAGCCGGGGGAGTGGCTTACCGCGATGGGGGCGGGGCTACCGCTTAAGCCCGGTACACTTGGCAACATGCAATGCATTGCATAGGGTCGGTGCGGGGGGCGGGGCTCTTACCGGCTTAGCCCGGTACAGTTGGCAACACGCAATGCTTACTGCCAACTCTTCAGCAGACGCAACACTTTATTTCCTTTGGCGCTGGGTCTGTTGTTGCTTCTCATGGCATAGCAGCGCCATTTTTTTACACATGCCCCAATTTCAAATGGCATTGCAGTAGAGGCAGCTTGGTGGCTCAGTGGTTAGCGCAGTAGCCTTGCAGCGCTGGGGTCGTGGGTTCAAATCCCACTAAAGTTCTACGTGTTTGCATGGGTTTCGTCTTGGTACTCGGGTTTCCTTCCATACCCAAAAACAAACATTAAATATATATATATTGAATAGAATTGGGTTTGTGCAGGGGGCGGGGCTTGCCGACTTAAGCCCGTACTGTTGGCAACATGCAATTGCCTACTGCCACCTCTTCAGCAGACGCAACACTTTAATATTTTTCGCGCTGGGGCCGCTGTTACTTCTCATGGCATAGCACCGCCATTTGTTTTTTTAAACATGCCCCCGCGATGGGGGCGGCGCTTACCGGCTCAAGCCCGGTACAGTTGGCAACATTCAGTGCATTGCATAGCGTCGGTGCGGGGGCGGGGCTTACAGCGATGGGGCGTGCTACCGGCTCAAGCCCGGTACAGTTTGCAATATTCAGTGCATGCATAGCGTCGGCGCGGGGGCCGGGGCTTACCGGCTCAAGCCGGTACAGTTGGCAATTTCAGTGCATTGCATAGCGTCGGCGCGGGGGCGGGGCTTACCGCGATTGGGGCGGCGCTTACCGGTTCAAGCCCGGTACAGTTGGCAACATTCAGTGCATTGCATAGCGTCGGCGCGGGGGCGGGGCTTACAGCGATGGGGCGGCGCTTACCGGCTCAAGCCCGGTACAGTTGGCAATATTCAGTGCATTGCATAGCGTCGGCGCGGGGGGCGGGCTTACAGCGATGGGGGCGGGGCTTACCGGCTCAAGCCCGGTACAGTCGGCAACATTCAGTGCTTTACATAGCGTCTGAGCCGGGGGAGTGGCTTACCGCGATGGGGCGGGCTTACGGCTTAAGCCCGTACACTTGGCAACATGCAATGCATTGCATAGGGTCGGTGCGGGGGGGCGGGGCTTACCGGCTAAGCCCGGTACAGTTGGCAACACGCAATGCTTACTGCCAACTCTTCAGCAGACGCAACACTTTATTTCCTTGGCGCTGGGTCTGTGTTGCTTCTCATGGCATAGCAGCGCCATTTTTTTACACATGCCCCAATTCAAATGGCATTGCAGTAGAGGCAGCTTGGTGGCTCAGTGGTTAGCGCAGTAGCCTTGCAGCGCTGGGGTCGTGGGTTCAAATCCCACTAAAGTTCTACGTGTTTGCATGGGTTTCGTCTTGGTACTCGGGTTTCCTTCCATACCCAAAAACAAACATTAAATATATATATTGAATAGAATTGGGTTTGTGCAGGGGGCGGGGCTTGCCGACTTAAGCCCGTTACTGTTGGCAACATGCAATGCCTACTGCCACCTCTTCAGCAGACGCAACACTTTAATATTTTTCGCGCTGGGGCCGCTGTTACTTCTCATGGCATAGCACCGCCATTTGTTTTTTTTTAAACACGCCCCCGCGATGGGGGCGGCGCTTACCGGCTCAAGCCCGGTACAGTGGCAACATTAAGTGCATTGCATAGCGTCGGCGCGGGGGCGGGGCTTACAGCGATGGGGGCGGCGCTTACCGGCTCAAGCCCGGTACAGTTGGCAATATTCAGTGCATTTGCATAGCGTCGCCGCGGGGGGCGGGGCTTACCGGCTCAAGCCCGGTACAGTTGGCAATATTCAGTGCATTGCATAGCGTCGGCGCGGGGGGCGGGGCTTACCGCGATGGGGGCGGCGCTTACCGGCTCAAGCCCGGTACAGTTGGCAAATTCAGTGCATTGCATAGCGTCGGCGAGGGGGGCGGGGCTTTACCGCGATTGGGGCGGCGCTTACCGGTTCAAGCCCGGTACAGTTGGCAACATTCAGTGCATTGCATAGCGTCGGCGCGGGGGGCGGGGCTTACAGCGATGGGGCGGCGCTTACCGGCTCAAGCCCGGTACAGTTTCGCAATATTCAGTGCATTGCATAGCGTCGGCGCGGGGGGCGGGGCTTACAGCGATGGGGGCGGGGCTTACCGGCTCAAGCCGGTACAGTCGGCAACATTCAGTGCTTTACATAGCGTCTGAGCACGGGGGAGTGGCTTACCGCGATGGGGGCGGGGCCTTACCGGCTTAAGCCCGGTACACTTGGCAACATGCAACTGCATTGTATAGGGTCGGCGCGGGGGCGGGGCTTACTGGCTTAAGCCCGGTACAGTTGGCAACACGCAATGCTTACTGCCAACTCTTCAGCAGACGCCACACTTTATTTCCTTTGGCGCTGGGTCTGCTGTTGCTTCTCATGGCATAGCAGCGCCATTTTTTAAACATGCCCCCCATTCAAATGGCATTGCAGTAGAGGCAGCTCGGTGGCTCAGTGGTTAGCGCAGTAGCTTTGCAGCGCTGGGGTCTTGGGTTCAAATCCCACTAATGTTCTACGTGTTTGCATGGGTTTCGTCTGGGTACTCGGGTTTCCTTCCATAAACAAACATTAAATATATATATAGTGAATTGAATAGAATTGGTTTTGTGCAGGGGGCGGGCTTGCCGACTTAAGCCCGGTACTGTTGGCAACATGCAATGCCTACTGCCACCTCTTCAGCAGACGCAACACTTTAGTATTTTTTCGCGCTGGGGCCTGCTGTTACTTCTCATGGCATAGCACCGCCATTTGTTTTTTTTAAACATGCCCCCGCGATGGGGGCGGCGCTTACGGCTCAAGCCCGGTACAGTTGGCAACATTAAGTGCATTGCATAGCGTCGGCGCGGGGGGCGGGGCTTACCAGCGATGGGGGCGGCGCTTACCGGCTCAAGCCGGTACAGTTGGCCAATATTCAGTGCATTGCATAGCGTCGCCGCGGGGGCGGGGCTTACCGCGATGGGGGCGGCGCTTACCGGCTCAAGCCCGGTACAGTTGGCAATATTCAGTGCATTGCATAGCGTCGGGCGAGGGGGGCGGGGCTTACCGCGATTGGGGCGGCGCTTACCGGTTCAAGCCCGGTACAGTTGGCAACATTCAGTGGCATTGCATAGCGTCGGCGCGGGGGGCGGGGCTTACCGCGATGGGGGCGGCGCTTACCGGCTCAAGCCCGGTACAGTTGGCAATATTCAGTGCATTGCATAGCGTCGCCGCGGGGGGGCGGGGCTTACCGGCTCAAGCCCGGTACAGTTGGCAATATTCAGTGCATTGCATAGCGTCGGCGCGGGGGGCGGGGCTTACCGCGATTGGGGCGGCGCTTACCGGCTCAAGACCGGTACAGTTGGCAACATTCAGTGCATTGCATAGCGTCGGCGCGGGGGGCGGGGCTTACCGCGATTGGGGCGGCGCTTACCGGCTCAAGACCGGTACAGTTGGCAACATTCAGTGCATTGCATAGCGTCGGCGCGGGGGGCGGGCTTACCGCGATGGGGGCGGCGCTTACGGCTCAAGCCCGGTACAGTTGGCAACATTCAGTGCATTGCATAGCGTCGGCGCGGGGGGCGGGGCTTACAGCGATGGGGGCGGCGCTTACCGGCTCAAGCCCGGTACAGTTGGCAATATTCAGTGCATTGCATAGCGTCGGCG
This sequence comes from Dendropsophus ebraccatus, assembly GCF_027789765.1. NCBI lineage: Eukaryota > Metazoa > Chordata > Amphibia > Anura > Hylidae > Dendropsophus > Dendropsophus ebraccatus. Next base: position 36,420 of record NW_027210559.1, read on the forward strand.
CGGGGGGCGGGGCTTACAGCGATGGGGGCGGGGCTTACCCGGCTCAAGCCCGGTACAGTCGGCAACATTCAGTGCTTTACATAGCGTCTGAGCCGGGGGAGTGGCTTACCGCGATGGGGGCGGGGGGTACCGGCTTAAGCCCGGTACACTTGGCAACATGCAATGCATTGCATAGGGTCGGTGCGGGGGGCGGGGCTTACCGGCTTAAGCCCGGTACCGTTGGCAACACGCAATGCTTACTGCCAACTCTTCAGCAGACGCAACATTTTATTTCCTTTGGCGCTGGGTCTGCTGTTGCTTATCATGGCATAGCAGCGCCATTTTTTTACACATGCCCCAATTCAAATGGCATTGCAGTAGAGGCAGCTTGGTGGCTCAGTGGTTAGCGCAGTAGCCTTGCAGCGCTGGGGTCGTGGGTTTAAATCCCACTAATGTTCTACGTGTTTGCATGGGTTTCGTCTGGGTACTCGGTTTCCTTCCATACGCAAAAACAAACATTAAATATATATATATATATTGAATAGAATTGGGTTTGTGCAGGGGGCGGGGCTTGCCGACTTAAGCCCGGTACTGTTGGCAACATGCAATGCCTCTTCAGCAGACGCAACACTTTAATATTTTTCGCGCTGGGGCCGCTGTTACTTCTCATGGCATAGCACCGCCATTTGTTTTTTTAAACATGCCCCCGCGATGGGGGCGGCGCTTACCGGCTCAAGCCCGGTACAGTTGGCAACATTAAGTGCATTGCATAGCGTCGGCGCGGGGGGCGGGGCTTACAGCGATGGGGGCGGCGCTTACCGGCTCAAGCCCGGTACAGTTGGCAATATTCAGTGCATTGCATAGCGTCGCCGCGGGGGGGCGGGGCTTACCGGCTCAAGCCCGGTACAGTTGGCAATATTCAGTGCATTGCATAGCGTCGGCGCGGGGGGCGGGGCTTACCGCGATTGGGGCGGCGCTTACCGGCTCAAGCCCGGTACAGTTGGCAACATTCAGTGTTTTTACACATGCCCCCATTCAAATGGCATTGCAGTAGAGGCAGGCTCGGTGGCTCAGTGGTTAGCGCAGTAGCTTTGCAGCGCTGGGGTTGTGGGTTCAAATCCCACTAATGGTCTACGTGTTTGCGTGGGTTTCGTCTGGGTACTCGGGTTTCCTTCCATAAACAAACATTAAATATATATATATATATAGTGAATTGAATAGAATTGGTTTTGCGCAGGGGGCGGGGCTTGCCGACTTAAGCCCGGTACTGTTGGCAAACATGCAATGCCTACTGCCACCTCTTCAGCAGACGCAAACACTTTAATATTTTTCACGCTGGGCCGCTGTTACTTCTCATGGCATAGCACCGCCATTTGTTTTTTAAACATGCCCCCGCGATGGGGGCGGCGCTTACCGGCTCAAGCCCGGTACAGTGGCAACATTCAGTGCATTGCATAGCGTCGGTGCGGGGGGCGGGGGCTTACAGCGATGGGGGCGGTGCTTACCGGCTCAAGCCCGGTACAAGTTGGCAATATTCAGTGCATTGCATAGCGTCGGCGCGGGGGGCGGGGCTTACCGGCTCAAGCCCGGTACAGTTGGCAAATATTCAGTGCATTGCATAGCGTCGGCGCGGGGGGCGGGGCTTACCGCGATTGGGGCGGCGCTTACCGGTTCAAGCCCGGTACAGTGGCAACATTCAGTGCATTGCATAGCGTCGGCGCGGGGGCGGGCTTACAGCGATGGGGGCGGCGCTTACGGCTCAAGCCCGGTACAGTTGGCAATATTCAGTGCATTGCATAGCGTCGGCGCGGGGGGCGGGGCTTACAGCGATGGGGGGGGGCTTACCGGCTCAAGCCGGTACAGTCGGCAACATTCAGTGCTTTACATAGCGTCTGAGCCGGGGGAGTGGCTTACCGCGATGGGGGCGGGGCTTACCGGCTTAAGCCCGGTACACTTGGCAACATGCAATGCATTGCATAGGGTCGGTGCGGGGGGCGGGGCTTACCGGCTTAAGCCCGGTACAGTTGGCAACACGCAATGCTTACTGCCAACTCTTCAGCAGACGCAACACTTTATTTCCTTTGGCGCCTGGGTCTGTTGTTGCTTCTCATGGCATAGCAGCGCCATTTTTTTACACATGCCCCAATTCAAATGGCATTGCAGTAGAGGCAGCTTGGTGGCTCAGTGGTTAGCGCAGTAGCCTTGCAGCGCTGGGGTCGTGGGTTCAAATCCCACTAAAGTTCTACGTGTTTGCATGGGTTTCGTCTTGGTACTCGGGTTTCCTTCCATACCCAAAAACAAACATTAAATATATATATATTGAATAGGAATTGGGTTTGTGCAGGGGGCGGGGCTTGCCGACTTAAGCCCGTTACTGTTGGCAACATGCAATGCCTACTGCCACCTCTTCAGCAGACGCAACACTTTAATATTTTTCGCGCTGGGGCCGCTGTTACTTCTCATGGCATAGCACCGCCATTTGTTTTTTTAAACATGCCCCCGCGATGGGGGGCGGCGCTTACCGGCTCAAGCCCGGTACAGTTGGCAACATTCAGTGCATTGCATAGCGTCGGTGCGGGGGGCGGGGCTTACAGCGATGGGGCGGTGCTTACCGGCTCAAGCCCGGTACAGTTGGCAATATTCAGTGCATTGCATAGCGTCGGCGCGTGGGGGCGGGGCTTACCGGCTTAAGCCCGGTACACTTGGCAACATGCAATGCATTGCATAGCGTCGGCGCGGGGGGCGGGCTTACCGCGATTGGGGCGGCGCTTACCGGTTCAAGCCCGATACAGTTGGCAACATTCAGTGCATTGCATAGCGTCGGCGCGGGGGCGGGGCTTACAGCGATGGGGGCGGCGCTTACCGGCTCAAGCCCGGTACAGTTGGCAATATTCAGTGCATTGCATAGCGTCGGCGCGGGGGGCGGGGCTTACAGCGATGGGGGCGGGGCTTACCGGCTCAAGCCCGGTACAGTCGGCAACATTCAGTGCTTTACATAGCGTCTGAGCCGGGGGAGTGGCTTACCGCGATGGGGGCGGGGCTTACCGGCTTAAGCCCGGTACACTTGGCAACATGCAATGCATTGCATAGGGTCGGTGCGGGGGGCGGGGCTTTACCGGCTTAAGCCCGGTACAGTTGGCAACACGCAATGCTTACTGCCAACTCTTCAGCAGACGCAACACTTTATTTCCTTTGGCGCTGGGTCTGTTGTTGCTTCTCATGGCATAGCAGCGCCATTTTTTTACACATGCCCCAATTCAAATGGCATTGCAGTAGAGGCAGCTTGGTGGCTCAGTGGTTAGCGCAGTAGCCTTGCAGCGCTGGGGTCGTGGGTTCAAATCCCACTAAAGTTCTACGTGTTTGCATGGGTTTCGTCTTGGTACTCGGGTTTCCTTCCATACCCAAAAACAAACATTAAATATATTATATATTGAATAGAATTGGGTTTTGTGCAGGGGGCGGGGCTTGCCGACTTAAGCCCGTTACTGTTGGCAACATGCAATGCCTACTGCCACCTCTTCAGCAGACGCAACACTTTAATATTTTTCGCGCTGGGGCCGCTGTTACTTCTCATGGCATAGCACCGCCATTGTTTTTTTAAACATGCCCCCGCGATGGGGGCGGCGCTTACCGGCTCAAGCCCGGTACAGTTGGCAACATTAAGTGCATTGCATAGCGTCGGCGCGGGGGGCGGGGCTTACAGCGATGGGGGCGGCGCTTACCGGCTCAAGCCCGGTACAGTTGGCAATATTCAGTGAATTGCATAGCGTCGGCGCGGGGGGCGGGGCTTACCGGCTCAAGCCCCGGTACAGTTGGCAATATTCAGTGCATTGCATAGCGTCGGCGCGGGGGGCGGGGCTTACCGCGATGGGGGCGGCGCTTACCGGCTCAAGCCCGGTACAGTTGGCAATATTCAGTGCATTGCATAGCGTCGGCGAGGGGGGCGGGGCTTACCGCGATTGGGGCGGCGCTTACCCGGTTCAAGCCCGGTACAGTTGCAACATTCAGTGCATTTGCATAGCGTCGGCGCGGGGGGCGGGGCTTACAGCGATGGGGGCGGCGCTTACCGGCTCAAGCCCGGTACAGTTCGCAATATTCAGTGCATTGCATAGCGTCGGCGCGGGGGGCGGGGCTTACAGCGATGGGGGCGGGGCTTACCGGCCAAGCCCGGTTACAGTCGGCAACATTCAGTGCTTTACATAGCGTCTGAGCCGGGGGAGTGGCTTACCGCGATGGGGGCGGGGCTTACCGCTTAAGCCCGGTACACTTGGCAACATGCAATGCATTGTATAGGGTCGGCGCGGGGGGCGGGGCTTACTGGCTTAAGCCCGGTACAGTTGGCAACACGCAATGCTTACTGCCACTCTTCAGCAGGACGCCACACTTTATTTCCTTTGGCGCTGGGTCTGCTGTTGCTTCTCATGGCATAGCAGCGCCATTTTTTTACAACATGCCCCCATTCAAATGGCATTGCAGTAGAGGCAGCTTCGGTGGCTCAGTGGTTAGCGCAGTAGCTTTGCAGCGCTGGGGTCTTGGGTTCAAATCCCACTAATGTTCTACGTGTTTGCATGGGTTTCGTCTGGGTACTCGGGTTTCCTTCCATAAACAACATTAAATATATATATAGTGAATTGAATAGAATTGGTTTTGTGCAGGGGGCGGGGCTTGCCGACTTAAGCCCGGTACTGTTGGCAACATGCAATGCCTACTGCCACCTCTTCAGCAGACGCAACACTTTAGTATTTTTCGCGCTGGGGGCCGCTGTTACTTCTCATGGCATAGCACCGCCATTTGTTTTTTTAAACAGCCCCCGCGATATGGGGGCGGCGCTTACCGGCTCAAGCCCGGTACAGTTGGCAACATTAAGTGCATTGCATAGCGTCGGCGCGGGGGGCGGGGCTTACAGCGATGGGGCTGCGCTTACCGGCTTCAAGCCCGGTACAGTTGGCACTATTCAGTGCATTGCATAGCGTCGCCGCGGGGGCGGGGCTTACCGCGATGGGGCGGCGCTTACCGGCTCAAGCCCGGTACAGTTGGCAATATTCAGTGCATTGCATAGCGTCGGCGAGGGGGGCGGGGCTTACCGCGATTGGGGCGGCGCTTACCGGTCAAGCCCGGTACAGTTGGCAACATTCAGTGCATTGCATAGCGTCGGCGCGGGGGGCGGGGCTTACAGCGATGGGGGCGGCGCTTACCGGCTCAAGCCCGGTACAGTTGGCAATATTCAGTGCATTGCATAGCGTCGGCCGCGGGGGGCGGGGCGCTTACCGGCTCAAGCCCGGTACAGTTGGCATATTCAGTGCATTGCATAGCGTCGGCGCGGGGGGCGGGGCTTACCGCGATTGGGGCGGCGCTTACCGGCTCAAGCCCGGTACAGTTGGCAACATTCAGTGCATTGCATAGCGTCGGCGCGGGGGGCGGGGCTTACCGCGATTGGGGCGGCGCTTACCGGCTCAAGCCCGGTACAGTTGGCAACATTCAGTGCATTGCATAGCGTCGGCGCGGGGGGGGGGGCTTACCGCGATGGGGGCGGCGCTTACCGGCTCAAGCCCGGTACAGTTGGCAACATTCAGTGCATTGCATAGCGTCGCGGCGGGGGGCGGGGCTTACAGCGATGGGGGCGGCGCTTACCGGCTCAAGCCCGGTACAGTTGGCAATATTCAGTGCATTGCATAGCGTCGGCGCGGGGGGCGGGGCTTACAGCGATGGGGGCGGGGCTTACCGGCTCAAGCCCGGTACAGTCGGCAACATTCAGTGCTTTACATAGATCGGAGCCGGGGGAGTGGCTTACCGCGATGGGGGCGGGGCTTACCGGCTTAAGCCCGGTACACTTGGCAACATGCAATGCATTGCATAGGGTCGGTGCGGGGGCGGGGCTTACCGGCTTAAGCCCGGTACAGTTGGCAACACGCAATGCTTACTGCCAACTCTTCAGCAGACGCAACATTTTATTTCCTTTGGCGCTGGGTCTGCTGTTGCTTCTCATGGCATAGCAGCGCCATTTTTTTACACATGCCCCAATTCAAATGGCATTGCAGTAGAGGCAGCTTGGTGGCTCAGTGGTTAGCGCAGTAGCCTTGCAGCGCTGGGGTCGTGGGTTAAATCCCACTAATGTTCTACGTGTTTGCATGGGTTTCGTCTGGGTACTCGGGTTCCTTCCATACGCAAAAACAAACATTAAATATATATATATATATTGAATAGAATTGGGTTTGTGCAGGGCGGGGCTTGCCGACTTAAGCCCGGTACTGTTGGCAACATGCAATGCCTCTTCAGCAGACGCAAACACACTTAATATTTTTCGCGCTGGGGCCGCTGTTACTTCTCATGGCATAGCACCGCCATTTGTTTTTTTAAACATGCCCCCGCGATGGGGGCGGCGCTTACCGGCTCAAGCCCGGTACAGTTGGCAACATTCAGTGCATTGCATAGCGTCGGCGCGGGGGGCGGGGCTTACAGCGATGGGGGCGGCGCTTACCGGCTCAAGCCCGGTACAGTTGGCAATATTCAGTGCATTGCATAGCGTCGGCGCGGGGGGGGCGGGGCTTACCGGCTCAAGCCCGGTACAGTTGGCAATATTCAGTGCATTGCATAGCGTCGGCGCGGGGCGGGGCTTACCGCGATTGGGGCGGCGCTTACCGGCTCAAGCCCGGTACAGTTGGCAACATTCAGTGTTTTTACACATGCCCCATTCAAATGGCATTGCAGTAGAGGCAGCTCGGTGGCTCAGTGGTTAGCGCAGTAGCTTTGCAGCGCTGGGGTTGTGGGTTCAAATCCCACTAATGGTCTACGTGTTTGCGTGGGTTTCGTCTGGGTACTCGGGTTTCCTTCCATAAACAAACATTAAATATATATATATATATAGTGAATTGAATAGAATTGGTTTTGCGCAGGGGGCGGGGCTTGCCGACTTAAGCCCGGTACTGTTGGCAACATGCAATGCCTACTGCCACCTCTTCAGCAGACGCAACACTTTAATATTTTTCGCGCTGGGGCCGCTGTTACTTCTCATGGCATAGCACCGCCATTTTTTTTTTTAAACATGCCCCCGCGATGGGGGCGGCGCTTACCGGCTCAAGCCCGGTACAGTTGGCAACATTCAGTGCATTGCATAGCGTCGGTGCGGGGGGCGGGGCTTACAGCGATGGGGGCGGCGCTTACCGGCTCAAGCCCGGTACAGTTGGCAATATTCAGAGCATTGCATAGCGTCGCGCGGGGGGCCGGGGCTTACCGGCTCAAGCCCGGTACAGTTGGCAATATTCAGTGCATTGCATAGCGTCGGCGCGGGTGGCGGGGCTTACCGCGATTGGGGCGGCGCTTACCGGTTCAAGCCCGGTACAGTTGGCAACATTCAGTGCATTGCATAGCGTCGGCGCGGGGCGCGGGGCTTACAGCGATGGGGGCGGCGCTTACCGGCTCAAGCCCGGTACAGTTGGCAATATTCAGTGCATTGCATAGCGTCGGCGCGGGGGGCGGGGCTTACAGCGATGGGGGCGGGGCTTACCGGCTCAAGCCCGGTACAGTCGGCAACATTCAGTGCTTTACATAGCGTCTGAGCCGGGGGAGTGGCTTACCGCGATGGGGGCGGGGCTTACCGGCTTAAGCCCGGTACACTTGGCAACATGCAATGCATTGCATAGGGTCGGTGCGGGGGGCGGGGCTTACCGGCTTAAGCCCGGTACAGTTGGCAACACGCAATGCTTACTGCCAACTCTTCAGCAGACGCAACACTTTATTTCCTTTGGCGCTGGGTCTGTTGTTGCTTCTCATGGCATAGCAGCGCCATTTTTTTACACATGCCCCAATTCAAATGGCATTGCAGTAGAGGCAGCTTGGTGGCTCAGTGGTTAGCGCAGTAGCCTTGCAGCGCTGGGGTCGTGGGTTCAAATCCCACTAAAGTTCTACGTGTTTGCATGGGTTTCGTCTTGGTACTCGGGTTTCCTTCCATACCCAAAAAACAAACATTAAATATATATATATGAATAGAATTGGGTTTGTGCAGGGGGCGGGGCTTGCCGACTTAAGCCCGGTTACTGTTGGCAACATGCAATGCCTACTGCCACCTCTTCAGCAGACGCAACACTTTAATATTTTTCGCGCTGGGGCCGCTGTTACTTCTCATGGCATAGCACCGCCATTTGTTTTTTTAACCATGCCCCCGCGATGGGGGCGGCGCTTACCGGCTCAAGCCCGGTACAGTTGGCAACATTAAGTGCATTGCTTAGCGTCGTGCGGGGGGGGCGGGGCTTACAGCGATGGGGGCGGCGCTTACCGGCTCAAGCCCGGTACAGTTGGCAATATTCAGTGCATTGCATAGCGTCGGCGCGGGGGGCGGGGCTTACCGGCTCAAGCCCGGTACAGTTGGCAACATTCAGTGCATTGCATAGCGTCGGCGCGGGGGGCGGGGCTTACCGCGATTGGGGGCGGCGCTTACCGGTTCAAGCCCGGTACAGTTGGCAACATTCAGTGCATTGCATAGCGTCGGCGCGGGGGCGGGGCTTACAGCGATGGGGGCGGCGCTTACCGGCTCAAGCCCGGTACAGTTGGCAATATTCAGTGCATTGCATAGCGTCGGCGCGGGGGGCGGGGCTTACAGCGATGGGGGCGGGGCTTACCGGCTCAAGCCCGGTACAGTCGGCAACATTCAGTGCTTCACATAGCGTCTGAGCCGGGGGAGTGGCTTACCGCGATGGGGGCGGGGCTTACCGGCTTAAGCCCGGTACACTTGGCAACATGCAATGCATTGCATAGGGTCGGGCGGGGGGGGCGGGGCTTACGGGCTTAAGCCCGGTACAGTTGGCAACACGCAATGCTTACTGCCAACTCTTCAGCAGACGCAACACTTTATTTCCTTTGGCGCTGGGTCTGCTGTTGCTTCTCATGGCATAGCAGCGCCATTTTTTTACACATGCCAATTCAAATGGCATTGCAGTAGAGGCAGCTTGGTGGCTCAGTGGTTAGCGCAGTAGCCTTGCAGCGCTGGGGTCGTGGGTTCAAATCCCACTAATGTTCTACGTGTTTGCATGGGTTTCGTCTGGGTACTCGGGTTTCCTTCCATACCCAAAAACAAACATTAAATATATATATATGAATAGAATTGGGTTTGTGCAGGGGGCGGGGCTTGCCGACTTAAGCCCGTACTGTTGGCAACATGCAATGCCTACTGCCACCTCTTCAGCAGACGCAACACTTTAATATTTTTCGCGCTGGGGCCGCTGTTACTTCTCATGGCATAGCACCGCCATTTGTTTTTTTAAACATGCCCCCGCGATGGGGGCGGCGCTTACCGGCTCAAGCCCGGTACAGTTGGCAACATTAAGTGCATTGCATAGCGTCGGCGCGGGGGGCGGGGCTTACCGCGATGGGGGCGGCGCTTACCGGCTCAAGCCCGGTACAGTTGGCAATATTCAGTGCATTGCATAGCGTCGCCGCGGGGGGCGGGGCTTACCGGCTCAAGCCCGGTACAGTTGGCAATATTCAGTGCATTGCATAGCGTCGGCGCGGGGGGCGGGGCTTACCGCGATTGGGGCGGCGCTTACCGGCTCAAGCCCGGTACAGTTGGCAACATTCAGTGCATTGCATAGCGTCGGCGCGGGGGGCGGGGCTTACCGCGATTGGGGCGGCGCTTACCGGGTCAAGCCCGGTACAGTTGGCAACATTCAGTGCATTGCATAGCGTCGGCGCGGGGGCGGGGCTTACAGCGATGGGGGCGGCGCCTTACCGGCTCAAGCCCGTACAGTTCGCAATATTCAGTGCATTGCATAGCGTCGGCGCGGGGGGCGGGGCTTACAGCGATGGGGGCGGGGCTTACCGGCTCAAGCCCGGTACAGTCGGCAACATTCAGTGCTTTACATAGCGTCTGAGCCGGGGGAGTGGCTTACCGCGATGGGGGCGGGGCTTACCGGCTTAAGCCCGGTACACTTGGCAACATGCAATGCATTGCATAGGGTCGGCGCGGGGGGCGGGGCTTACCGGCTTAAGCCCGGTACAGTTGGCAACACGCAATGCTTACTGCCAACTCTTCAGCAGACGCCACACTTTATTTCCTTTGGCGCTGGGTCTGCTGTTGCTTCTCATGGCATAGCAGCGCCATTTTTTTACACATGCCCCCATTCAAATGGCATTGCAGTAGAGGCAGCTCGGTGGCTCAGTGGTTAGCGCAGTAGCTTTGCAGCGCTGGGGTCTTGGGTTCAAATCCCACTAATGTTCTACGTGTTTGCATGGGTTTCGTCTGGGTACTCGGGTTTCCTCCATAAACAAACATTAAAATATATATAGTGAATGAATAGAATTGGTTTTGTGCAGGGGCGGGGCTTGCCGACTTAAGCCCGGTACTGTTGGCAACATGCAATGCCTACTGCCACCTCTTCAGCAGACGCAACACTTTAATATTTTTCGCGCTGGGGCCGCTGTTACTTCTCATGGCATAGCACCGCCATTTGTTTTTTTAAACATGCCCCGCGATGGGGCGGCGCTTACCGGCTCAAGCCCGGTACAGTGGCAACATTAAGTGCATTGCATAGCGTCGGCGCGGGGGGCGGGGCTTACAGCGATGGGGGCGGCGCTTACCGGCTCAAGCCGGTACAGTTGGCAATATTCAGTGCATTGCATAGCGTCGCCGCGGGGGGGGGGGGTAACCGCGATGGGGGCGGGGCTTACCGGCTCAAGCCCGGTACAGTTGGCAATATTCAGTGCATTGCATAGCGTCGGCGCGGGGGGGGGGCTTACCGCGATTGGGGCGGCGCTTACCGGTTCAAGCCCGGTACAGTTGGCAACATTCAGTGCATTGCATAGCGTCGGCGCGGGGGGCGGGGCTTACAGCGATGGGGGCGGCGCTTACCGGCTCAAGCCCGGTACAGTTGGCAATATTCAGTGCATTGCATAGCGTCGGCGCGGGGGGCGGGGCTTACGGCTCAAGCCCGGTACAGTTGGCAATATTCAGTGCATTGCATAGCGTCGGCGCGGGGCGGGGCTTACCGCGATGGGGGCGGGGCTTACGGCTCAAGCCCGGTACAGTTGGCAACATTCAGTGCATTGCATAGCGTCGGCGCGGGGGCGGGCTTACCGCGATTGGGGCGGCGCTTACCGGCTCAAGCCGGTACAGTTGGCAACATTCAGTGCATTGCATAGCGTCGGCGCGGGGGGGCGGGGGTTACCGCGGTGGGGGCGGCGCTTACGGTTCAAGCCCGGTACAGTTGGCAACATTCAGTGCATTGCATAGCGTCGGCGCGGGGGGCGGGGCTTACAGCGATGGGGGCGGCGCTTACGGCTCAAGCCCGGTACAGTTGGCAATATTCAGTGCATTGCATAGCGTCGGCGCGGGGGGGGGGCTCCCCGCGATGGGGGCGGGGCTTACCGGCTCAAGCCCGGTACAGTCGGCAACATTCAGTGCTTTACATAGCGTCTGAGCCGGGGGAGTGGCTTACCGCGATGGGGCGGGGCTTACCGGCTTAAGCCCGGTACACTTGGCAACATGCAATGCATTGTTAGGGTCGGTGCGGGGGGCGGGGCTTACCGGCTTAAGCCCGGTACAGTTGGCAACACGCAATGCTTACTGCCAACTCTTCAGCGACGCAACATTTTATTTCCTTTGGCGCTGGGTCTGCTGGTTGCTTCTCATGGCATAGCAGCGCCATTTTTTTACACTGCCCCAATTCAAATGGCATTGCAGTAGAGGCAGCTTGGTGGCTCAGTGGTTAGCGCAGTAGCCTTGCAGCGCTGGGGTCGTGGGTTTAAATCCCACTAATGTTCTACGTGTTTGCATGGGTTTCGTCTGGGTACTCGGGTTTCCTTCCATACGCAAAAACAAACATTAAATATATATATATATATTGAATAGAATTGGGTTTGTGCAGGGGCGGGGCTTGCCGACTTAAGCCCGGTACTGTTGGCAACATGCAATGCCTCTTCAGCAGACGCAACACTTTAATATTTTTCGCGCTGGGGCCGCTGTTACTTCTCATGGCATAGCACCGCCATTTGTTTTTTTAAACATGCCCCCGCGATGGGGGCGGCGCTTACCGGCTCAAGCCCGGTACAGTTGGCAACATTCAGTGCATTGCATAGCGTCGGTGCGGGGGGCGGGGCTTACAGCGATGGGGGCGGCGCTTACCGGCTCAAGCCCGGTACAGTTGGCAATATTCAGTGCATTGCATAGCGTCGCCGCGGGGGGCGGGGCTTACCGGCTCAAGCCCGGTACAGTTGGCAATATTCAGTGCATTGCATAGCGTCGGCGCGGGGGGCGGGGCTTACCGCGATTGGGGCGGCGCTTACGGCTCAAGCCCGGTACAGTTGGCAACATCAGTGTTTTTACACATGCCCCCATTCAAATGGCATTGCAGTAGAGGCAGCTCGGTGGCTCAGTGGTTAGCGCAGTAGCTTTGCAGCGCTGGGGTTGTGGGTTCAAATCCCACTAATGGTCTACGTGTTTGCGTGGGTTTTCGTCTGGGTACTCGGGTTTCCTTCCATAAACAAACATATAATATATATATATATATAGTGAATTGAATAGAATTGGTTTTGCGCAGGGGGCGGGGCTTGCCGACTTAAGCCCGGTACTGTTGGCAACATGCAATGCCTTCTGCCACCTCTTCAGCAGACGCAACACTTTAATATTTTCGCGCTGGGGCCGCTGTTACTTCTCATGGCATAGCACCGCCATTTGTTTTTTTAAACATGCCCCCGCGATGGGGGCGGCGCTTACCGGCTCAAGCCGGTACAGTTGGCAACATTCAGTGCATTGCATAGCGTCGGCGCGGGGGGCGGGGCTTACAGCGATGGGGGCGGTGCTTACCGGCTCAAGCCCGGTACAGTTGGCAATATTCAGTGCATTGCATAGCGTCGGCGCGGGGGCCGGGGCTTACCGGCTCAAGCCCGGTACAGTTGGCAATATTCAGTGCATTGCATAGCGTCGGCGCGGGGGGCGGGGCTTACCGCGATTGGGGCGGCGCTTACCGGTTCAAGCCCGGTACAGTTGGCAACATTCAGTGCATTGCATAGCGTCGGCGCGGGGGCGGGGCTTACAGCGATGGGGGCGGCGCTTACCGGCTCAAGCCCGGTACAGTTGGCAATATTCAGTGCATTGCATAGCGTCGGCGCGGGGGGCGGGGCTTACAGCGATGGGGGCGGGGCTTACCGGCTCAAGCCCGGTACAGTCGGCAACATTCAGTGCTTTCCATAGCGTCTGAGCGGGGGAGTGGCTTACCGCGATGGGGGCGGGGCTTACCGGCTTAAGCCCGGTACACTTGGCAACATGCAATGCATTGCATAGGGTCGGTGCGGGGGGCGGGGCTTACCGGCTTAAGCCCGGTACAGTTGGCAACACGCAATGCTTACTGCCAACTCTTCAGCAGACGCAACACTTTATTTCCTTTGGCGCTGGGTCTGCTGTTGCTTCTCATGGCATAGCAGCGCCATTTTTTTACACATGCCCCATTCAAATGGCATTGCAGTAGAGGCAGCTTGGTGGCTCAGTGGTTAGCGCAGTAGCCTTGCAGCGCTGGGGTCGTGGGTTCAAATCCCACTAAAGTTCTACGTGTTTGCATGGGTTTCGTCTGGTACTCGGGTTTCCTTCCATACCCAAAAAACAAACATTAAATATATATATTGAATAGAATTGGGTTTGTGCAGGGGGCGGGGCTTGCCGACTTAAGCCCGTACTGTTGGCAACATGCAATGCCTACTGCCACCTCTTCAGCAGACGCAACACTTTAATATTTTTCGCGCTGGGCCGCTGTTACTTCTCATGGCATAGCACCGCCATTTGTTTTTTTAAACATGCCCCCGCGATGGGGGCGGCGCTTACCGGCTCAAGCCGGTACAGTTGGCAACATTAAGTGCATTGCATAGCGTCGGCGCGGGGGGCGGGGTTACAGCGATGGGGGCGGCGCTTACCGGCTCAAGCCCGGTACAGTTGGCAATATTCAGTGCATTGCATAGCGTCGGCGCGGGGGGCGGGGCTTACCGGCGCAAGCCCGGTACAGTTGGCAATATTCAGTGCCGTGCATAGCGTCGGCGCGGGGGGCGGGGCTTACCGCGCTGGGGGCGGCGCTTACCGGCTCAAGCCGGTACAGTTGGCAATATTCAGTGCATTGCATAGCGTCGCCGCGGGGGGCGGGGCTTACCGGCTCAAGCCCGGTACAGTTGGCAATTCAGTGCATTGCATAGCGTCGGCGCGGGGGGCGGGGCTTACGCGATTGGGGCGGCGCTTACCGGCTCAAGCCGGTACAGTTGGCAACATTCAGTGCATTGCATAGCGTCGGCGCGGGGGGCGGGGCTTACCGCGATGGGGGCGGGCTTACCGGCTCAAGCCGGTACAGTTGGCAACATTCAGTGCATGCATAGCGTCGGCGCGGGGGGCGGGGCTTACCGCGATGGGGGCGGCGCTTACCGGCTCAAGCCCGGTACAGTTGGCAACATTCAGTGCATTGCATAGCGTCGGCGCGGGGGGCGGGGCTTACAGCGATGGGGGCGGCGCTTACCGGCTCAAGCCCGGTACAGTTGGCAATATTCAGTGCATTGCATAGCGTCGGCGCGGGGGGCGGGGCTTACAGCGATGGGGGCGGGGCTTACCGGCTCAAGCCCGGTACAGTCGGCAACATTCAGTGCTTTACATAGCGTCTGAGCGGGGGGGAGTGGTACCGCGAGGGGGGCGGGGCTTACCGGCTTAAGCCCGGTACACTTGGCAACATGCAATGCATTGCATAGGGTCGGTGCGGGGGGCGGGGCTTACCGGCTTAAGCCCGGTACCGTTGGCAACACGCAATGCTACTGCCAACTCTTCAGCAGACGCAACACTTTATTTCCTTTGGCGCTGGGTCTGCTGTTGCTTCTCATGGCATAGCAGCGCCATTTTTTTACACATGCCCCAATTCAAATGGCATTGCAGTAGAGGCAGCTTGGTGGCTCAGTGGTTAGCGCAGTAGCCTTGCAGCGCTGGGGTCGTGGGTTTAAATCCACTAATGTTCTACGTGTTTGCATGGTTTCGTCTGGGTACTCGGGTTTCTTCCATACGCAAAAACAAACATTAAATATATATATATATTGAATAGAATTGGGTTTGTGCAGGGGGCGGGGCTTGCCGACTTAAGCCCGGTACTGTTGGCAAACATGCAATTGCCTCTTCAGCAGACGCAACACTTAATATTTTTCGCGCTGGGGCCGCTGTTACTTCTCATGGCATAGCACCGCCATTTGTTTTTTAAACATGCCCCCGCGATGGGGGCGGCGCTTACCGGCTCAAGCCCGGTACAGTTGGCAACATTAAGTGCATTGCATAGCGTCGGCGCGGGGGGCGGGGCTTACAGCGATGGGGGCGGCGCTTACCGGCTCAAGCCCGGTACAGTTGGCAATATTCAGTGCATTGCATAGCGTCGCCGCGGGGGGCGGGGCTTACCGGCTCAAGCCCGGTACAGTTGGCAATATTCAGTGCATTGCATAGCGTCGGCGCGGGGGGCGGGGCTTACCGCGATTGGGGCGGCGCTACGGCTCAAGCCCGGTACAGTTGGCAACATTCAGTGTTTTTACACATGCCCCCATTCAAATGGCATTGCAGTAGAGGCAGCTCGGTGGCTCAGTGGTTAGCGCAGTAGCTTTGCAGCGCTGGGGTTGTGGGTTCAAATCCCACTAATGGTCTACGTGTTTGCGTGGGTTTCGTCTGGGTACTCGGTTTTTCCTTCCATAAACAAACATTAAATATATATATATATATATATATAGTGAATTGAATAGAAATGGGTTTTGCGCAGGGGGCGGGGCTTGCCGACTTAAGCCCGGTACTGTTGGCAACATGCAATGCCTACTGCCACCTCTTCAGCAGACGCAACACTTTAATATTTTTCACGCTGGGGCCGCTGTTACTTCTCATGGCATAGCACCGCCATTTGTTTTTTTAAACATGCCCCCGCGATGGGGGCGGCGCTTACCGGCTCAAGCCCGGTACAGTTGGCAACATTCAGTGCATTGCATAGCGTCGGTGCGGGGGGCGGGGCTTACAGCGATGGGGGCGGTGCTTACCGGCTCAAGCCCGGTACAGTTGGCAATATTCAGTGCATTGCATAGCGTCGGCGCGGGGGCCGGGGCTTACCGGCTCAAGCCCGGTACAGTTGGCAATATTCAGTGCATTGCATAGCGTCGGCGCGGGGGGCGGGGCTTACCGCGATTGGGGCGGCGCTTACCGGTTCAAGCCCGGTACAGTTGGCAACATTCAGTGCATTGCATAGCGTCGGCGCGGGGGCGGGGCTTACAGCGATGGGGGCGGCGCTTACCGGCTCAAGCCCGGTACAGTTGGCAATATTCAGTGCATTGCATAGCGTCGGCGCGGGGGGCGGGGCTTACAGCGATGGGGGCGGGGCTTACCGGCTCAAGCCCGGTACAGTCGGCAACATTCAGTGCTTTACATAGCGTCTGAGCCGGGGGAGTGGCTTACCGCGATGGGGGCGGGGCTTACCGGCTTAAGCCCGGTACACTTGGCAACATGCAATGCATTGCATAGGGTCGGTGCGGGGGGCGGGGCTTACCGGCTTAAGCCCGGTACAGTTGGCAACACGCAATGCTTACTGCCAACTCTTCAGCAGACGCAACACTTTATTTCCTTTGGCGCTGGGTCTGTTGTTGCTTCTCATGGCATAGCAGCGCCATTTTTTTACACATGCCCCAATTCAAATGGCATTGCAGTAGAGGCAGCTTGGTGGCTCAGTGGTTAGCGCAGTAGCCTTGCAGCGCTGGGGTCGTGGGTTCAAATCCCACTAAAGTTCTACGTGTTTGCATGGGTTTCGTCTTGGTACTCGGGTTTCCTTCCATACCCAAAAACAAACATTAAATATATATATATTGAATAGAATTGGGTTTGTGCAGGGGGCGGGGCTTGCCGACTTAAGCCCGTTACTGTTGGCAACATGCAATGCCTACTGCCACCTCTTCAGCAGACGCAACACTTTAATATTTTTCGCGCTGGGGCCGCTGTTACTTCTCATGGCATAGCACCGCCATTTGTTTTTTTAAACATGCCCCCGCGATGGGGGCGGCGCTTACCGGCTCAAGCCCGGTACAGTTGGCAACATTAAGTGCATTGCATAGCGTCGGCGCGGGGGGCGGGGCTTACAGCGATGGGGGCGGCGCTTACCGGCTCAAGCCCGGTACAGTTGGCAATATTCAGTGCATTGCATAGCGTCGCCGCGGGGGGCGGGGCTTACCGGCTCAAGCCCGGTACAGTTGGCAATATTCAGTGCATTGCATAGCGTCGGCGCGGGGGGCGGGGCTTACCGCGATGGGGGCGGCGCTTACCGGCTCAAGCCCGGTACAGTTGGCAATATTCAGTGCATTGCATAGCGTCGGCGCGGGGGGCGGGGCTTACCGCGATTGGGGCGGCGCTTACCGGTTCAAGCCCGGTACAGTTGGCAACATTCAGTGCATTGCATAGCGTCGGCGCGGGGGGCGGGCTTACAGCGATGGGGCGGCGCTTACCGGCTCAAGCCCGGTACAGTTGGCAATATTCAGTGCATTGCATAGCGTCGGCGCGGGGGGCGGGGCTTACAGCGATGGGGGCGGGGCTTACCGGCTCAAGCCCGGGACAGTCGGCAACATTCAGTGCTTTACATAGCGTCTGAGCCGGGGGAGTGGCTTACCGCGATGGGGGCGGGGCTTACCGGCTCAAGCCCGGTACAGTTGGCAACATTCAGTGCATTGCATAGGGTCGGCGCGGGGGGCGGGGCTTACTGGCTTAAGCCCGGTACAGTTGGCAACACGCAATGCTTACTGCCAACTCTTCAGCAGACGCCACACTTTATTTCCTTTGGCGCTGGGTCTGCTGTTGCTTCTCATGGCATAGCAGCGCCATTTTTTTACACATGCCCCCATTCAAATGGCATTGCAGTAGAGGCAGCTCGGTGGCTCAGTGGTTAGCGCAGTAGCTTTGCAGCGCTGGGGTCTTGGGTTCAAATCCCACTAATGTTCTACGTGTTTGCATGGGTTTCGTCTGGGTACTCGGGTTTCCTTCCATAAACAAAATTAAATATATATATAGTGAATTGAATAGAATTGGTTTTGTGCAGGGGGCGGGGCTTGCCGACTTAAGCCCGGTACTGTTGGCAACATGCAATGCCTACTGCCACCTCTTCAGCAGACGCAACACTTTAGTATTTTTCGCGCTGGGGGCCGCTGTTACTTCTCATGGCATAGCACCGCCATTTGTTTTTTTAAACATGCCCCCGCGATGGGGGCGGCGCTTACCGGCTCAAGCCCGGTACAGTTGGCAACATTAAGTGCATTGCATAGCGTCGCGCGCGGGGGGCGGGGCTTACAGCGATGGGGGCGGCGCTTACCGGCTCAAGCCCGGTACAGTTGGCAATATTCAGTGCATTGCATAGCGTCGCCGCGGGGGGCGGGGCTTACCGGCTCAAGCCCGGTACAGTTGGCAATATTCAGTGCATTGCATAGCGTCGGCGCGGGGGGCGGGGCTTACCGCGAGTGGGGCGGCGCTTACCGGCTCAAGCCCGGTACAGTTGGCAACATTCAGTGCATTGCATAGCGTCGGCGCGGGGGGCGGGGCTTACCGCGATGGGGGCGGCGCTTACCGGCTCAAGCCCGGTACAGTTGGCAACATTCAGTGCATTGCATAGCGTCGGCGCGGGGGGCGGGGCTTACAGCGATGGGGGCGGGCGCTTACCGGCTCAAGCCGGTACAGTTGGCAATATTCAGTGCATTGCATAGCGTCGGCGCGGGGGGCGGGGCTTACAGCGATGGGGGCGGCGCTTACCGGCTCAAGCCCGGTACACTTGGCAACATGCAATGCATTGCATAGGGTCGGCGCGGGGGGCGGGGCTTACTGGCTTAAGCCCGGTACAGTTGGCAACACGCAATGCTTACTGCCAACTCTTCAGCAGACGCAACACTTTATTTCCTTTGGCGTTGGGTCTTGTTGCTTCTCATGGCATAGCAGCGCCATTTTTTTACACATGCCCCAATTCAAATGGCATTGCAGTAGAGGCAGCTTGGTGGCTCAGTGGTTAGCGCAGTAGCCTTGCAGCGCTGGGGTCGTGGGTTCAAATCCCACTAAAGTTCTACGTGTTTGCATGGGTTTCGTCTGGGTACTCGGGTTTCCTTCCATACCCAAAAACAAACATAAATATATATATATTGAATAGAATTGGGTTTGTGCAGGGGGCGGGGCTTGCCGACTTAAGCCCGTTACTGTTGGCAACATGCAATGCCTACTGCCACCTCTTCAGCAGACGTAACACTTTAATATTTTTCGCGCTGGGGCCGCTGTTACTTCTCATGGCATAGCACCGCCATTTGTTTTTTAAACATGCCCCCGCGATGGGGGCGGCGCTTACCGGCTCAAGCCCGGTACAGTTGGCAACATTAAGTGCATTGCATAGCGTCGGCGCGGGGGGCGGGGCTTACAGCGATGGGGGCGGCGCTTACCGGCTCAAGCCCGGTACAGTTGGCAATATTCAGTGCATTGCATAGCGTCGCCGCGGGGGCGGGGCTTACCGGCTCAAGCCCGGTACAGTTGGCAATATTCAGTGCATTGCATAGCGTCGGCGCGGGGGGCGGGGCTTCCCGCGATGGGGGCGGCGCTTACCGGCTCAAGCCCGGTACAGTTGGCAATATTCAGTGCATTGCATAGCGTCGGCGAGGGGGGGCGGGGCTTACCGCGATTGGGGCGGCGCTTACCGGTTCAAGCCCGGTACAGTTGGCAACATTCAGCATTGCATAGCGTCGGCGCGGGGGGCGGGGCTTACAGCGATGGGGGCGGCGCTTACCGGCTCAAGCCCGGTACAGTTCGCAATATTCAGTGCATTGCATAGCGTCGGCGCGGGGGCGGGGCTTACAGCGATGGGGGCGGGGCTTACCGGCTCAAGCCCGGTACAGTCGGCAACATTCAGTGCTTTACATAGCGTCTGAGCCGGGGGAGTGGCTTACCGCGATGGGGCGGGGCTTACCGGCTTAAGCCCGGTACACTTGGCAACATGCAATGCATTGTATAGGGTCGGCGCGGGGGGCGGGGCTTACTGGCTTAAGCCCGGTACAGTTGGCAACACGCAATGCTTACTGCCAACTCTTCAGCAGACGCCACACTTTATTTCCTTTGGCGCTGGGTCTGCTGTTGCTTCTCATGGCATAGCAGCGCCATTTTTTTTACACATGCCCCCATTCAAATGGCATTGCAGTAGAGGCAGCTCGGGTGGCTCAGTGGTTAGCGCAGTAGCTTTGCAGCGCTGGGGTCTTGGTTCAAATCCCACTAATGTTCTACGTGTTTGCATGGGTTTCGTCTGGGTACTCGGGTTTCCTTCCATAAACAAACATTTAAATATTATATATAGTGAATTGAATAGAATTGGGTTTGTGCAGGGGGCGGGGCTTGCCGACTTAAGCCCGGTACTGTTGGCAACATGCAATGCCTACTGCCACCTCTTCAGCAGACGCAACACTTTAGTATATTTTTCGCGCTGGGGCCGCGTACTTCTCATGGCATAGCACCGCCATTTGTTTTTTTAAACATGCCCCCGCGATGGGGGCGGCCGCTTACCGGCTCAAGCCGGTACAGTTTGGCAACATTAAGTGCATTGCATAGCGTCGGGGCGGGGGGCGGGGCTTACAGCGATGGGGGCGGCGCTTACCGGCTCAAGCCCGGTACAGTTGGCAATATTCAGTGCATTGCATAGCGTCGGCGCGGGGGGCGGGCTTACCGGCTCAAGCCCGGTACAGTTGGCAATATTCAGTGCATTGCATAGCGTCGGCGCGGGGGGCGGGGCTTACCGCGATTGGGGCGGCGCTACCGGCTCAAGCCCGGTACAGTTGGCAACATTAAGTGCATTGCATAGCGTCGGCGAGGGGGGCGGGGCTTACCGCGATGGGGGCGGCGCTTACCGGCTCAAGCCCGGTACAGTTGGAACATTCAGTGCATTGCATAGCGTCGGCGCGGGGGGCGGGGCTTACAGCGATGGGGCGGCGCTTACCGGCTCAAGCCGGTACAGTTGGCAATATTCAGTGCATTGCATAGCGTCGGCGCGGGGGGCGGGGCTTACAGCGATGGGGGGGGGCTTACCGGCTCAAGCCCGTACAGTCGGCAACATTCAGTGCTTTACATAGCGTCTGAGCCGGGGGAGTGGCTTACCGCGATGGGGGCGGGGCTTACCGGCTTAAGCCGGTACACTTGGCAACATGCAATGCATTGCATAGGGTCGGTGCGGGTGGGCGGGGCTTACCGGCTAAGCCCGGTACAGTGGCAACACGCAATGCTTACTGCCAACTCTTCAGCAGACGCAACACTTTATTTCCTTGGCGCTGGGTCTGCTGTTGCTTCTCATGGCATAGCAGCGCCATTTTTTTACACATGCCCCAATTCAAATGGCATTGCAGTAGAGGCAGCTTGGTGGCTCAGTGGTTAGCGCAGTAGCCGCAGCGCTGGGGTCGTGGGTTAAATCCCACTAATGTTCTACGTGTTTGCATGGGTTTCGTCTGGGTACTCGGGTTTCCTCCATACCAAAAAACAACATTAAATATATTATATATATATTGAATAGAATTGGGTTTGTGCAGGGGGCGGGGCTTGCCGACTTAAGCCCGGTACTGTTGGCAACATGCTAAGGCCTCTTCAGCAGACGCAACACTTTAATATTTTTCGCGCTGGGGCCGCTGTTACTTCTCATGGCATAGCACCGCCATTTGTTTTTTTAAACATGCCCCGCGATGGGGGCGGCGCTTACCGGCTCAAGCCCGGTACAGTTGGCAACATTAAGTGCATTGCATAGCGTCGGCGCGGGGGGCGGGGCTTACAGCGATGGGGGCGGCGCTTACCGCTCAAGCCCGGTACAGTTGGCAATATTCAGTGCATTGCATAGCGTCGCCGCGGGGGCGGGGGGGGGCTCTTACCGGCTTAAGCCCGGTACACCTGGCAACATGCAATGCATTATTCAGTGCATTGCATAGCGTCGGCGCGGGGGGCGGGGCTTACCGCGATTGGGGCGGCGCTTACCGGCTCAAGCCGGTACAGTTGGCAACATTCAGTGTTTTTACACATGCCCCCATTCAAATGGCATTGCAGTAGAGGCAGCTCGGTGGCTCAGTGGTTAGCGCAGTAGCTTTGCAGCGCTGGGGTTGTGGGTTCAAATCCCACTAATGGTCTACGTGTTTGCGTGGGTTTCGTCTGGGTACTCGGGTTTCCTTCCATAAACAAACATATAAAATATATATATATAGTGAATTGAATAGAATGGTTTTGCGCAGGGGGCGGGGCTTGCCGACTTAAGCCCGGTACTGTTGGCAACATGCAATGCCTACTGCCACCTCTTCAGCAGACGCAACACTTTAATATTTTTCACGCTGGGGCCGCTGTTACTTCTCATGGCATAGCACCGCCATTTGTTTTTTAAACATGCCCCCGCGATGGGGCGGCGCTTACCGGCTCAAGCCCGGTACAGTTGGCAACATTCAGTGCTTTGCATAGCGTCGGTGCGGGGGGGGGGCGGGGCTTACAGCGATGGGGGCGGTGCTTACCGGCTCAAGCCCGGTACAGTTGGCAATATTCAGTGCATTGCATAGCGTCGGCGCGGGGGCCGGGCTTACCGGCTCAAGCCCGGTACAGTTGGCAATATTCAGTGCATTGCATAGCGTCGGCGCGGGGGGCGGGGCTTACCGCGATTGGGGCGGCGCTTACCGGTTCAAGCCCGGTACAGTTGGCAACATTCAGTGCATTGCATAGCGTCGGCGCGGGGGGCGGGGCTTACAGCGATGGGGGCGGCGCTTACCGGCTCAAGCCCGGTACAGTTGGCAATATTCAGTGCATTGCATAGCGTCGGCGCGGGGGGCGGGGCTTACAGCGATGGGGGCGGGGGCTTACCGGCTCAAGCCCGGTACAGTCGGCAACATTCAGTGCTTTACATAGCGTCTGAGCCGGGGGAGTGGCTTACCGCGATGGGGCGGGGCTTACCGGTTAAGCCCGGTACACTTGGCAACATGCAATGCATTGCATAGGGTCGGTGCGGGGGGCGGGGCTTACCGGCTTAAGCCCGGTACAGTTGGCAACACGCAATGCTTACTGCCAACTCTTCAGCAGACGCAACACTTTATTTCCTTTGGCGCTGGGTCTGTTGTTGCTTCTCATGGCATAGCAGCGCCATTTTTTTACACATGCCCCAATTCAAATGGCATTGCAGTAGAGGCAGCTTGGTGGCTCAGTGGTTAGCGCAGTAGCCTTGCAGCGCTGGGGTCGTGGGTCAAATCCCACTAAAGTTCTACGTGTTTGCATGGGTTTCGTCTTGGTACTCGGGTTTCCTTCCATACCAAAAAACAAACATTAAATATATATATATTGAATAGAATTGGGTTTGTGCAGGGGCGGGGCTTGCCGACTTAAGCCCGTTACTGTTGGCAACATGCAATGCCTACTGCCACCTCTTCAGCAGACGCAACACTTTAATATTTTTCGCGCTGGGGCCGCTGTTACTTCTCATGGCATAGCACCGCCATTTGTTTTTTTAAACATGCCCCCGCGATGGGGGCGCGCTTACCGGCTCAAGCCCGGTACAGTTGGCAACATTAAGTGCATTGCATAGCGTCGGCGCGGGGGGCGGGGCCTTACAGCGATGGGGGCGGCGCTTACCGGCTCAAGCCCGGTACAGTGGCAATATTCAGTGCATTGCATAGCGTCGCCGCGGGGGGCGGGGCTTACCGGCTCAAGCCCGGTACAGTTGGCAATATTCAGTGCATTGCATAGCGTCGGCGCGGGGGGCGGGGCTTACCGCGATGGGGGCGGCGCTTACCGGCTCAAGCCCGGTACAGTTGGCAATATTCAGTGCATTGCATAGCGTCGGCGAGGGGGGCGGGGCTTACCGCGATTGGGGCGGCGCTTACCGGTTCAAGCCGGTACAGTTGGCAACATTCAGTGCATTGCATAGCGTCGGCGCGGGGGGCGGGGCTTACAGCGATGGGGGCGGCGCTTACCGGCTCAAGCCGGTACAGTTCGCAATATTCAGTGCATTGCATAGCGTCGCGGGGGGGCGGGGCTTACAGCGATGGGGGCGGGGCTTACCGGCTCAAGCCCGGTACAGTCGGCAACATTCAGTGCTTTACATAGCGTCTGAGCCGGGGGAGTGGCTTACCGCGATGGGGGCGGGGCTTACCGGCTTAAGCCCGGTACACTTGGCAACATGCCAATGCATTGTATAGGGTCGGCGCGGGGGGCGGGGCTTACTGGCTTAGCCCGGTACAGTTGGCAACACGCAATGCTTACTGCCAACTCTTCAGCAGACGCCACACTTTATTTCCTTTGGCGCTGGGTCTGCTGTTGCTTCTCATGGCATAGCAGCGCCATTTTTTTTACACATGCCCCCATTCAAATGGCATTGCAGTAGAGGCAGCTCGGTGGCTCAGTGGTTAGCGCAGTAGCTTTGCAGCGCTGGGGTCTTGGGTTCAAATCCCACTAATGTTCTACGTGTTTGCATGGGTTTCGTCTGGGTACTCGGGTTTCCTTCCATAAACAAACATTAAATATATATATAGTGAATTGAATAGAATTGGTTTTGTGCAGGGGGCGGGGCTTGCCGACTTAAGCCCGGTTACTGTTGGCAACATGCAATGCCTACTGCCACCTCTTCAGCAGGACGCAACACTTTAGTATTTTTCGCGCTGGGGCCGCTGTTACTTCTCATGGCATAGCACCGCCATTTGTTTTTTTAAACATGCCCCCGCGATGGGGGCGGCGCTTACCGCTCAAGCCCGGTACAGTTGGCAACATTAAGTGCATTGCATAGCGTCGGCGCGGGGGGCGGGGCTTAAGCGATGGGGGCGGCGCTTACCGGCTCAAGCCCGGTACAGTTGGCAATATTCAGTGCATTGCATAGCGTCGCCGCGGGGGCGGGGCTTACCGGCTCAAGCCCGTACAGTTGGCAATATTCAGTGCATTGCATAGCGTCGGCGCGGGGGGCGGGGCTTACCGCGATTGGGGCGGCGCTTACCGGCTCAAGACGGTACGTTGGCAAACATTCAGTGCATTGCATAGCGTCGGCGCGGGGGCGGGGCTACCGCGATGGGGGCGGCGCTTACCGGCTCAAGCCCGGTACAGTGGCAACATTCAGTGCATTGCATAGCGTCGGCGCGGGGGGCGGGGCTTACAGCGATGGGGGCGGCGCTTACCGGCTCAAGCCCGGTACAGTTGGCAATATTAGTGCATTTGCATAGCGTCGGCGCGGGGGCGGGGCTTCAGCGATGGGGGCGGGCGCTTACCGGCTCAAGCCGGTACACTTGGCAACATGCAATGCATTGCATAGGGTCGGTGCGGGGGGCGGGGCTTACCGGCTTAAGCCCGGTACAGTTGGCCAACACGCAATGCTTACTGCCAACTCTTCAGCAGACGCAACACTTATTTCCTTGGCGTTGGGTCTGTGTTGTGCTTCTCATGGATAGCAGCGCCATTTTTTTACACATGCCCCAATTCAAATGGGCATTGCAGTAGAGGCAGCTTGGTGGCTCAGTGGTTAGCGCAGTAGCTTGCAGCGCTGGGGTCGTGGGTTCAAATCCCACTAAAGTTCTACGTGTTGCATGGGTTTCGTCTGGGTACTCGGGTTTCCTTCCATACCAAAAACAAACATTAAATATATTATATTGATAGAATTGGGTTTGTGCAGGGGGCGGGGCTTGCCGACTTAAGCCCGGTTACTGTGGCAACATGCAATGCCTACTGCCACCTCTTCAGCAGACGTAACACTTTAATATTTTTCGGCGAGGGGCCGCTGTTACTTCTCATGGCATAGCCCGCCATTTGTTTTTTTAAACATGCCCCCGCGATGGGGGCGGCGCTACCGGCTCAAGCCCGGTACAGTTGGCAACATTAAGTGCATTGCATAGCGTCGGCGCGGGGGGCGGGGCTTACAGCGATGGGGGCGGCGCTTACCGGCTCAAGCCCGGTACAGTTGGCAATATTCAGTGCATTGCATAGCGTCGCCGCGGGGGGCGGGGCTTACCGGCTCAAGCCCGATACAGTTGGCAATATTCAGTGCATTGCATAGCGTCGGCGCGGGGGGCGGGGCTTACCGCGATTGGGGGCGGGGCTTACCGGCTCAAGCCCGTACAGTTGGCAAATATTCAGTGCATTGCATAGCGTCGGCGAGGGGGGCGGGGCTTACCGCGATGGGGCGGCGCTTACCGGTTCAAGCCCGGTACATTGGCAACATTCAGTGCATTGCATAGCGTCGGCGCGGGGGGCGGGGCTTACAGCGAGGGGGCGCGCTTACCGGCTCAAGCCCGGTACAGTTCGCAATATTCAGTGCATTGCATAGCGTCGGGCGCGGGGGGCGGGGCTTACAGCGATGGGGGCGGGGCTAACCGGCTCAAGCCGGTACAGTCGGCAACATTCAGTGCTTTACATAGCGTCTGAGCCGGGGGAGTGGCTTACCGCGATGGGGGCGGGGGCTTACCGGCTTAAGCCCGGTACACTTGGCAACATGCAATGCATTGTATAGGGTCGGCGCGGGGGGCGGGGCTTACGGCTTAAGCCCGGTACAGTTGGCAACACGCAATGCTTACTGCCAAACTCTTCAGCAGACGCCACACTTTTTTCCTTTGGCGCTGGGTCTGCTGTTGATTCTCATGGCATAGCAGCGCCATTTTTTACACATGCCCCCATTCAAATGGCATTGCAGTAGAGGCAGCTCGGTGGCCAGTGGTTAGCGAGTAGCTTTGCAGCGCTGGGGTCTTGGGTTCAAATCCCACTAATGTTCTACGTGTTTGCATGGGTTTCGTCTGGGTACTCGGGTTTCCTTCCATAAACAAACATTAAATATATATATATAGTGAATTGAATAGAATTGGGTTTGTGCAGGGGGCGGGGCCTTGCCGACTTAAAGCCCGGTACTGTGGCAAAAATGCAATGCCTACTGCCACCTTTCAGCAGACGCAACACTTTAGTATTTTTCGCGCTGGGGCCGCTGTTACTTCTCATGGCATAGCACCGCCATTTGTTTTTTTAAACATGCCCCCGCGAGGGGGCGGCGCTTACCGGCTCAAGCCGGGTACAGTTGGCAACATTCAGTGCATTGCATAGCGTCGGCGCGGGGGGCGGGGCTTACCGCGATGGGGGCGGCGCTACCGGCTCAAGCCCGGTACAGTTGGCAATATTCAGTGCATTGCATAGCGTCGCGCGGGGGGCGGGGCTTAACCGGCTCAAAGCCCGGTACAGTTGGCAATATTCAGTGCATGCATAGCTCCCCCGTGCGGCGGGGGGCGGGGCTTACCGCGATTGGGGCGGCGCTTACCGGCTCAAGACGGTAACAGTGGGCAACATTCAGTGCATTGCATAGCGTCGGCGCGGGGGGGGGGGGCTTTACGCGATGGGGGCGGCGCTTACCGGCTCAAGCCCGGTACAGTTGGCAACATTCAGTGCATTGATAGCGTCGGCGCGGGGGGCGGGGCTTACAGCGAGGGGGCGGCGCTTACCGGCTCAAGCCCGGTACAGTTGGCAAATTCAGTGCATTGCATAGCGTCGGCGCGGGTGGGCGGGGCTTACAGCGATGGGGGCGGGGCTTACCGCTCAAGCCCGGTACAGTCGGCAACATTCAGTGCTTTACATGCGTCTGAGCCGGCTGGGGAGTGGCTTACCGCGATGGGGCGGGGCTTACCGGCTTAAGCCCGGTACACTGGCAACATGCA